>NW_012107186.1:63813-64566 GCF_000951045.1 Mandrillus leucophaeus
CAAATCTTCATTGTATCCTTTAATTTATTAGAAAAATTTTTGTGTAATTTATTAAGTTCACAATTTCAGCTACATTCTTATGCTTTATGCTCAGCTTTTTTTTTTTTTTTTAAATCTTTGTTTATTTTGAGACAGAGTCTCACTCTGTTGGCCAGGCTGGAGTGCAGTGGTGCGACCTCTGCCTCCTGGGTTTAAGCAATTCTCCCACCTCAGCCCAGCTGGGATTACAGGCACCAGCCACCACACCCGGCTAGGGTTTTTAGTAGAGATGAGGTTTCACCATGTTGGCCAGGCTGGTCTGGAACTCCTGGTCTCAAGTGATCCACCTGCTTCGGCCTCCCAAAGTGCCGGGATTACTGTACCCGGTCATGTTCTTACACTTTAAAACAAAAATTTATATTGAGGTTGTAGTAAAATTTGTCAACAATTTTCCACATATTTCCTCCTGACTTGTCATGCATACATGTGTTTTCTTTCTGTTTACTAACACACAGCATTCTCAGTGTAAGTGCACATATTCACACAATAGTCTTACTTCTGAACCCAGAGCAGATGACATTGACACAGCATTGTATTTAAAAGATGTGAAGGCTCAGAATCCACATGAAGACTTAACAGCTACTCTGTATCTATTAACAGGTCCTTGGAGCACAGACCGCCCCCCTACTCGTGCTAGATCCTGACAGGCCTTCCTCTCGGAAGAGACACAACACAGATCTCCCAGGCCCGGTGATGGGGCGCCAGGGAAACAGG
>NW_012107186.1:65596-96680 GCF_000951045.1 Mandrillus leucophaeus
AAAAAAAAAAGAGAGTCGCAGCATTTCAGGCGCTTATTGAAAATTAGCTTAAGGCAGGATGCAGTCGTGGGCGCTGTGTAGACATGGGAAGAGAGGCTACAAATGTTAAAGGAAAATGATGCCAGGCTGTCTACACCAAATACACACATTAAGTGCTGGCTGAACCCCTGAACCAGGTACCATGTGGTTGCAGAAAAGGCCAGGATATTTAGAAACAGGCAGGGAAAATGTGATGCATGGCTGCTGCTGAGGCAGAGAGAGCTGGGGTGACCGAGGAAGGGAACGCAGCACAGGCGTGCTGGGGGTGCAGACTGGGCTCAGCAGGTGGGTGGAGACAGAAAGGACCAGGGCAAGCAAAAGCACAGAGACAGGGTGGTGCATAGTCTGGTTGGAAATATGAAGCTTAAGGAAGGGCCTGGAAGACCAAACCAAGAGAAGACATTCCGGGATGGGTAGGTCAACCTCTATGTCTGGTTAAGGACAGATGTTTTAGCTCATGTGAGTACATGACTTGACTCAGCTCCGAGTACATGACTTGACTCAGCTCCTGGTTAGAGCATGGGGTCCCCCTTGCTCAACTGCTGCTGAGCTGAGGAGGACTCCAGAAGGACCTACCAAATCACACGTCATATGAACACAGGCACCTGAATCACTGTCCCCTGCGAGTCCTGCTCTGAAAGCTGCAGACTCCTTAAGTCAATCCCAACTGTGGAGGCTACTGCCATCAGCAAGCAACCTAAGACAGGTCTTGCTAGGGAGCTGTGCTAAGCCCTCCTGGAATCTAACTGCCTTCTGCCTCTTCACTGCCCCTACCTCGCCCGCTATTCACTCCTGTTTGGTGTGATTCCTTCTCTACACAGTATCAGGAGTGGGCTTTCCAAAGAGTTGCTCTTTCTCCCACTTAAAACCTATCAATCTCTGCAGAGGTTTTAAGATAAAGTCTAGAACTTAGCCCAGCCCTGAAGGCCCTTCATAATCTGTGCCCTACCTCGCTGTCAGCTTCAACTCAAGACTCTCTTTTCCTTTTGTGCTCGGTTCCAGCCACACCTTCAGGTCTTCCTGTGTGTGACCCCTCTGCATGGAATTCCCCCTCCTGTCCCCCACCTCCAGCCCTTTTCACCTCCTCACCCTTCAAGTCCCAGACCAGGCTGAGGCCACCCAATACATAATTTCGCAACACCCTGCACTCTTGCTTTGTAACATTCACCGCAACTGTAATTTCTTAGTTATCTGTGTAAGCATCACAGTAATGCCTGCTTTCCTGCTAAACTCTAAGGTCTGAAGGCAGAAAAGGGCTTCTCTTTTTCCCCCATTGCACCACCAGCCCTGAGCGCAGTGCCTGACACAATATTCTTGAATTAGTGACTCAAACAGAAACCTAATATTCAGACCAAATAACGTAAACAAAGAGTGGGGAGCTCAGAGCTCTGATCCCTCCTCAGTGGCCCCTGAGATACCTCATAGAAACTGTGATCTCAGCCAGACTTAGTGACTCCTGCCTGTAGTCTTAGCTGCTCAGGAGGCTGAGGTGGGAGGACCACTCGAGACCAGCATGGATCTGTTTAAAACCCCTTCCTTTCAGAGAAGACGCTGAAGCACAGAGAGGCTAGGAGATGGTGCAAGGTACATGAGCAGAGCCCTCCGGACATCAGAGAAGATGACCACATCCCTCCACAGGGCATCTGGTGGCAAAAAATGCTGACTCGACCAGGTTATGGGTGTGACCTATGCATCTCCAAAATATTCAGAGAGCAGGTGGGACTCAGGTGCTGGGAGTAAGGTGGGAGAGGAGCCCCACAAATGCAGAAGCAGGGAGGAGCCGACAGGCAAACAGGCAAAGCCCACTTCTTACCAGGTACTGCAGGGTCCCCACGAATGACGTGCAAAGACTGCCCTGATCCAGCTCCTTGGCATATCCTAGGTCAATAATTTTGTGTATTAACTAAAACAAAAGGAAGGAGAAATCTGAGGGTTACAAGAACACAATGTCCTTCTACAAGGAATCTGACTGCCTGGTATTAGAACAGAGGTATTTCTGAATTCCCGGGTACTATTAGATCCCAAACTCCCAAGGAGCTGCCAGATACACAAAAGAATGTCCTCGACATGGTAGATTCAGGGCAAAAGAAGAGGCATATTGTAAAAATGCTAGGCACATGTCCTCCCACACTCTGCCACGCATCATCAGAGGGAAGCTGAATGAACAGAACAGGCACCAGCCCTCAAGATGGCTAAACCCAGACTTGAAACAGGAAGGACCGCGCCAGCCTCTTCTCAGTAAATACCCTCAGTTCTCAAATCTGAGCACCACTGACAGGAGTGAGTGCGAACTAGAACAAGGGCGAGCCCTGTGGTAGTCACAGACCAGGCCTAGGTGCTGAGGGCAGCTGTATGGGAAGGGATTGGGTGATCTAAGAACTCAGTCACGGCATTCCACTCAGCTGAGCCTGTGCTCACCACCCCAGCTGAACACATAGAGTGGGTAAAAACCACAATGTCAAGCTCGAGGGGGAGTCAACACCATGTCCGAGCCAGGTAGCCACTGAGGAGGCCACAAAGAGCTCTGGGGAAACTATAGGCTGGACCAGGCTCGGCAGCAGACGCCAATCCCAGTGCCTCTTCCCAGCCACATACACAACCAACTGATCACTGGTTTCCATATAGCATTGAGAGGCGAGGCTCTTAAGGAAGATGGAAAACAAGAAGTCGATTTCCAAGAAGCGCTAGTCCCAGAGGCTAGGGGTGGAGGTAGGAAGGCAAACATTATTTTCCTTATCAGATTCCTGCAACTTGAGCAACTAACAATGTAATCCATTCAAACCTGCCTCAATCTGCAACAACTTTTTTGCTGAATTTTGTTTCAAATCAAACAGCATTCCCAGAGAATCAAAGCACAGGCAAGGAAATGCAAATACACACAAATATGCAGAGTGTGCTCCTTTCCTCCCAGGCCACTTCCCGGCGCGCCCACCTGAGGCTTTCCAAGTCCCAGGAGCGTCACTTACCCTCTGTTCTCCTTGCTGCAGGACGATGTTTTCTGGCTTTAGATCCCGATGGATGATTCTGTTTTCATGAAGGTATCTAAGTGCAGAGGCTGAGGAAGGCGGGATGAGGAGTGAGTTTTTCTTAAGCCTAAAAAATGCTTTTCAGGACAGAATCGCCTCTCCTGCAAAAGATAAATGCTGCGTGCCCCTGAAACATACTCTGACTTGTAGCGCAACACCTCACGGTGGAGGGCAGGGGCCCTGCTATATGAGGCTTAACATCGGAATCTGGCTTACTTGAGCAAAGCACTCTTTGCCTTGCATCCATGAGGTCACCAACTGCAGCCTAGAGCAGTGCTTCTCAAACTATACTACCTGGACCAGCAGCAAACACGCTTGTTCAAAATGTGAAATTCTCGGGCCCCACCTGAGACCTCTGGATTCGAGTCTCAGGGGATGACCCCACCATCTGTGTTAACAAACTCTCCAGGTGATGCTGATGCCAATAAAGTTTTGAGAAGGGAAGCGTCTTTGGTCTAGGGGCTCAAAAATCTAAATTCTATAGGGTAGGCAAGGAGGAAGGGCCCTTGGGGACAGAATCCTATGGTCATATGATTGACAGTCCCAAAAGGTCAGAACCGGCTTCCAGGAACAGCAGGGAGGCAGAAGAGAACAGGGACACCTCCCACACCTACAGACAGCCCAACACAGATTTACTATGTGCCCAGTTCTCTGGGAGGTTCTATGAAGGATATAAAATAAGGCGCGTGATCCCCAACTTTAAAGAGCTCAGAATCTAGTTGGAAGAAAGCAGACTGCACAACACTGGCTACGGAGGCATTTGATACCAAGAGCTTCTGCTGTGAGGAGGCAACATGATGATGTCACACAAGGAAGGAACAGCCTGCAGCTCAGACGGCAAGAAGGACATGATTTTACCCTCAAGAGAGGGTGAATAACTTTGACAGACACCCTAGCTCACTGCACTATAAAAGAAAGAAATGAAATAAATAGTATTGAAATGAGATAAAATTATTTTTATTTGGAGATGCTATGACTGTAGCCTAGAGAGCTCAACAGACTAAACACCAGAAAAAATTTAGCCAGTTGTCTGGAAACCAACAAGTCAATAGCTTTTCTCTATGTTAGCTATATCCAGTTGCACTGGAAAAGAAAAAATATCCCATTCACATTAGCAACAAAAACTCTAAAACACCATGGGATACATGTAGCAAAAAGAGCAGTGTATGCAGGAAAGCCATATGGTATAAATAGAACAGTGCAAATAACATTAAAAGGTTTTCAAAGTTTATGTAAAAGATATTATAAGCAAAGCCAAAAGACAAGAGAGGTGGAGAAACAATATCCACAACGCATATCCCAAAGAGTAAAGATACCTAACAGATAAAAGCACTTACAAATCAGTAAGAGAGCAACTCAGAAGAAAAATGGGGCTGGGTGTGGTGGCTCATGCCTGTAATCCCAACACTTTGGGAGGCCAAGGCGAGCGAATCACCTGAGGTCAGGCATTCAAGACTAGCTTGGCCAACATGGTGAGACCCTGTATCTGATAAAAATACAAAAAAATTAGCTGGGTGGGGTAGTGGGCCCTTGTAATCCCAGCTACTCGGGAAGCTGAGGCAAGAGAATTGCTTGAACCCAGGAGGCAGAGGTTGCAGTGAGCCGAGATAATGGCCACTGCACTCCAGCCTGGGTGACAGAGTAAGACTCCATCTAAAAAAAAAAAAGAAAGAAAAATGGGCAAAGAACGTCAAGTGGTGAGAACGCACAGAAAAAGAGATACAAATGGTGACAATTATATGAAAAGTTGCTTCACTTCACTGGTAGCCCAAGGATACTTACTGCATATCTTGAATGAAATAATTAGAAACAAACAGAAAGTCATTAGGAAATGGTAGAACAAATTATGGTAGTGCCACGTTAGAACAGGCAACTCTTGGGTTTGTATTTTCTGACTCAGAGGGCTAGTTAATGGTATGATCTGTTTCTTGTTTAAAACTTAAAAAGTCAAAACCACTAACACTGAGAGGTTTAACGATGAGCCGCTATGCCGCCGCTGCCACCACCATTCTCCCTCTCTCTGTCTCTCTGTCTCTAAGGGCAAACCGGGAAGGGGAAGACCCCTGAGGCCCGGGCAGCGATCCTGTCTGCTGTCATGGGCATGGGCCTCTGTGCAGGGCAGCGGAAAAGCCTTCCACAGAAACTGAATGAGCAAACACGCTCTGCACACGCTCTAAGCTGAACATTTCCTGAAAACATATTGAAGAGTCAAACTGAGAGCTGAACAACTGACTTCCACCTTATTAACGGAGTTCCAGCTCAGAACATCAAGCTATATATGGTGAGTATCTCTTATCCAAAATGCTTGGGATTTTTCGGTTTTTCGTTGGGTTTTTTTTTTTTTTTTTTTTTTTTGACAGAATCTTTTTTTTTTTTTTTTTGATTTTGGAATACTGGCATATTCCTAATGAACCCAAGCTTAAACACAAAATTCATTTGTTTCATATATACCTTATATGAAACAACTGAATTTTTATAAATGATTTTATAGTCTGATGGTAATTTTATACAACAGTTTTAATAATTTTGTGCATGGAACAAAGTTTGTGTTAAGTACTTAAGTGTGGAACTTTCCACTTTTGGCATCATGTCAGTGTTCAAAAACCTTCAGATTTTACAGCCCTTTAGATTTTGGACTTTGGGATTAGGGATGCTCAATCTGTGGTGCCAGATCTCTTCTTACATCTGCTCTTTTAAGTCCAGCCTTCGACCATGTGGTTCCAACATTTCATACTGTTCCTTATTTTTCATTTCCTTCCTAAGTGACAGAGTAGATTAGCTTAGGTCCAATTAATGTCCAGATGAGGTGAAAGACTCGCTGCTTTCCATGGGCCTAAAAAATTCTATTTCATCTTGTTCTCAATTGTGTTAATGTTTAAAGATCAATGCTTCTCATCAGCACTTCTATTTTTGTTTTACTAGTTTTTATTTAAAGTCAAAGCAAAGCATAATGAAGTAAATGAAGTATAAAAAATAGCTGCAGTAACACAGCCTTGAGACGGGGATGGCACTGCTGTTGAATATGAACTACTGGCTGGCAGAGAGCAAAGCCATGCGATAACTCAAAGTGTCTGTTAACTGATAGGTTCACAAAAGACCTGTGTTGGTATATGTCAGGCTGCTGAAGTGTATCAGGATGTAATACATAAAAGTGTAGGTTTGTTTTTTCCAAAGCAGAATGTATGGAAGTTAAGATATTGTAATTTGTGCAAGTACACAAGCCCAGACTAAGAGAAGGCCCCCAGAGCTGGAGGCATAACATCTCAGGGCAAAACCCAGGGCAGAGGCAGGTGAGATGTCCCCAGGACCCCCCAGTGTAAAGGAGAAGCATTCAGATCAGACCGAAGGCACCACTCTCTATGCCACACAGATTAGAGTTGTCACCAGATCTTCAGTGAGGAGGGGCAGGAGGTTGGTAACTGGATACTCTACTATTAATATCTGTCTATTTTTATGCTTAAACAACTGTACAAAACAAACTTTATTCCTCATTTCGGGGTTGTCATCTATTCTCAAATACCTCTGTCAACTTAATAAAGTCCAGATTTAAAGAGTCCAACAGGTATTGATACACAAAGTTTCTGGTACTGAAATGTAAAAATTCTGATAGGCAAGTCCTCTTAAATGTACCCTGCAGAGAATAAACTTTCAAAACACTTGGTTCAGTATCACTGTGCTACATTTTACAAAACAGTACTTCAGAGCTGAAGTGAAATGAATCAAAATTGTCTCAAGCCCAGAGAATCTAACTTTGTTTAAATTCAATGGAAAATGAGATATTGAGATAAAGAAAAATACTGTTGTATCTGGAAGTCTATTAAAAATCTAAATGCCTGGCAATAGCAATAAGACATGTTTATAAAAATTGAAAGCCACACCACAAAGCATAAAAGTGTACCAGGTTATTTCTCATGTTCCCATTACAGAGAAGAGCTGTGAGAAGCACCACACTGCAAACTGTTAAGCTGTTCACAACTACACAGTGGGGCCGGGCATGGTGGCTCACGCCTGTAATCCCAGCACTTTTGGAGGTTGAGGTAGGAGGATCCCTTGAGGCCAAGAGTTTGAGACCAGCCTGGGCAATATAGCAAGACCCTGTCTCTACAAAAAATTTTTTTCATTAGCTAGGCATGGTGATGCCCACCTTCATCCCAGCTACGTGGGAGGCTGAGGTGAGAGGGTCGGTCACTGGAGCCCAGGAGTTCAAGGCTGCAGTGAAACATGATCATGCCACTGCCCTCCAGCCTGGACAACAGAGCAATACCCTGCCTCTAGAAAAATCCAAAAACTAAAATAAATCACACAGTACAGTGTATGCAGGAAAAACACAAAAAGTAAGATGAATGACACAGCGCATTTCCACAGAGCGGGTCCACGTGGCAGACTTGCCATAGGAAGATAACAGCCTCCTTCTCTCGCCCTCTCAGGAGCTGTGCCCCAGTGGTCACCCCAGCCTTTCCCTGGCTCATGAGGAAGGCACAAACACACAACTGAAGAACATGACAATCCTGTGGGTCTTACTGATGAATCACAGCTCCAAATAACAGCCCTATGTATTTTTTTCAGATGACAAAGCACAAACTGGGGAACAGATAAGGGCAGTTAGACCTCCAAGGAAAAAGCAGTTTTATAAGAGTGGGTCCATGAATCTCTATTTATCACAAGTTTAGAGGGATGACTAAGTTCCCTTCAGAACATTTTTGTTAGAGCTACATTCTATAGAGAACAGGTGGAAAGATAAATGGTCCAAAAGGCTGAGATAGAGGTTAGAAGGGTCACTGGCTGGTAATCCAAGTCACCACTGAGTAAGAACGGCAACAGTATGTCCGTTCCCTCGGTAAAACCCCTGCCTGGGTCCTACTGTGCCAGCCACTTCAATGTCACTGGGCTTCCCAAACAAAACAGACTGGAAGGCCAGCTGTGGACCAGGGAGAGAGACTGAGTCTGGCTAATTAGGGTACTTGGCTAAAATAGCCTTTGATTAATCAGTGAGGCAGCAAGGCAGTAATGCTGGGTGCCCAGGAGAAAGTGTGACAACTTCACTAATTCATTCAACAAGGCTCTATTGAGTGTCCACAATCTGCACACAATGGGAAATGTTGTCACTGAATCAAAGCCTTTTCCTAACTTCCTGCACAGTCTGGACAACTGGGTCCCCAAACCCAGAGGTCAGCCCTCACTGCCAAGGCACAGATAGAAATCACAGAGCAGTAATGGCAATGCCAAGTGTCAAAGGAGCAAATGAGGTGACACCAGCAGAAGGACCCACAGGAGAATCCCCGTGGCCCCAGGCCAGGCAGCCCCCACAGAGGGGCAGGTCTGCAGCTGTGCGCAAAGGACGGGCAGGTTCAGGGTCTCTGTGAGGTGCGAGAACAGCTTCCACAAGGGGCAACGCGTGCGAGGCCAGCAAGGGGCTGACAGGTGGGTTTGGAATCACGCACAGAGGCTGGCGAGTGGGTTCCGTGGGTCACGTGCAGAGGTTGGCAGGTGGGTTCCGAGGATCATGCCTAGAAGCTGGCGGGTGGGTTCTGTGGGTCACACACAGAGGCTGGCAGGTGGGTTCCGCGGGTCATACACAGAGGTTGGCAGGTGGGTTCCGAGGGTCACACCTGGAGGCTGGCAGGTGGGTTCCGAGGGTCACACCCGGAGGCTGGCAGGTGGGTTCCAAGGGTCACACACAGGTTGATGGGTGGGTCCCGTGGGTCATGCCCAGGGCTGGCTGCCATGGGTGGGAGAAAGGCACAGTGAAGGGGCTGGGAGTGCCCTTCCAAGACAGAAGGGTAGGTTAGCACACAGGGTTAAGGAGGCCAGGGAGGAGGTCGCTGCAGGGATTTGCTCTGATATTGAATCAGTGGAAGCAGCGGTCTGCAGCCTCCGTAATGCAAGGCTATGAGCAGGAGCAGGGGCTGACTCTGAGGGACCAGGTTCGACACGGACACTCGGTCCTGGGCAGCAGGCAGAAAATGGCACCGTGACACAAGAGACAGGGTGGCAGGAGGGACCTGGCTGAAGAAGACGACCAGGGCTTCTACTGGAAGTGACTTTGGAAGAAAGACCCAGCGGACGTGGATGTGACTTTAGGAGGAGTTCAGGGTTGAATTCCAGATTCTGGGAACAATATGGTGAGAAACAGGCCACGAGAACAGCCAGGCAAACAGAAAGTCGAGGAGCAGCAGCCAGCTGGCGCAGGGGCAGGGAGGGAAGGATGGACAGGCCAACGCAGGGGCAGGCAGTGGAGATGAGACACAGAGCCTGTGGGAAGCAGTTAGGCCACCAGCTAGGGGATGTCAGAGATGTCCCGGGGTCACCATTCCGAAAGCCAGATTCCTGGACAGTGAAATGGAGTTGTTAGAGGGAGATGGGACCGTAGAGAGCACTCAGAGGTCCAAACCCCTCATCCTAAAGCAGGGGACGCTGTGGCCACGACATTCCGTGCCTCACCCAAGGCTCTAGAGCTGTAAAGTGGAGGAGCCATGACTGAGGGCTGGCTGTCTTCTCTCTCACTGTTACTGTATTTATTAACCTGGTTACTTATGCTTTCCAAAAGGCTTTCTGTGCAAATGATCTGTGGTCAGGTCATCATCTTTTGTTATAATCCACACCTCAGTCAGACGGATGCGTTCAACAGAACCAGTCAGAAGATCCACAGTGCTAGACAGTGCACCTGATGTGCAGTTCCCGGAATGGAGTTGTCTTCCCCAAAGCCAGGTGTTTTCTCTGAAACCCTCTGCTCTTTAACACTGAAGTCCTGGACCCCTGTTAGGAGCAGCTCCGGCAGGAACAGAGGTGGGGCTCAGAGAAGGAAGCAGGGACAGCAACAGAGGGGTGGTTTCCCGAAGGCTTGGGGCACAGGATGGTGTTACCACAGCAGACTGGCCACCTGCAGAATCCAGGAAGGCTGATTCCAATCTAAGATCTGGTAAGGCCCAGGCGGGCCCAGCAGAGTCACACCCCACCAGGCAGGAGAGAGTGCTGCAGCCTGCCCCATAATCTCGAGTGCTCAGAATTTGGCGCCTCTGTTACCAAAAGAAAACACACGCCAGTGTTTTCCAAAGGATAATGAGCAAGACTGTTTAAATAGAGTCCACGCACATATAACTTCCTTGAGCTATTTTAGGGTCACATTATGTGGCAGTCCACATCATTTCCAGCTGCTCCACCTAGGTCCCAGGTCTCCTATCAGCATGGAGTGATGGTCTGGCGGAAGAGTCCTGGCCAGGACGCAGGGGGCTCACCTCTGTGCCCACCAGGCAGCTGCTCAGTTCCTTTTTTTTTTTTTTTTTTTGGAGACAGAGTCTCGTTCTTGCTGTCCAGGCTGGAGTATAATGGCGCGATCCCAGCTCACTGCAACCTCTGCCTCCCGAGTTCAAGTGATTCTCCTGCCTCAGTCTCCTGAGTAGCTAGAACTACAGGCACACACCACCACACCCAGCTAATTTTTGTATTTTTAGTAGAGATGGGGTTTCACCATGTTGGCCAGGCTGGTCTCAAACTCTTGACCTCAGGTTATCCACCTGCCTCGGCCTCCCACAGTACTGGGATTCTAGGCATGAGCCACCCTGCCATCTGCTCATTTCTCACAGGCACTCTGCAGCATCTTCTTGGGCAATTTGAAATTCAGTGGAAAAATCCTATCCATGTCTATTATCTTGACACTGTTCTGAGCAGGTGTCTCTGGGAGGTTAGCGGCACAGAAGAGAGTGGGGGCCAACAGTTTAATCCAGAAGAGTAGGAAATGAATCTGGACCCAGGGGTCAAGGGTGTGGCTCTGCCACTTATCTTAAGTCAATCTGGCAGAGAACAGCATTGGCAACTCCAACAAAGGAAATGTGGGGCCAGCACTTGGAACAAACTGGAACAAAATATGCTCAGGAAATGCTCCAAAATACAAAAGAGCTATGTTAGATGAACTCTGGCTCAGTCACCAGATCCTTGCAAAAAGAAATTTAATGGATTTGGTACACAAATCAGAAACAGGGATAAAAGTAAAATACGAGCTCATCAGCAGCCTCAACCACAAAACCAGGGCTGCACTGCACCCAAAATGTGGTGGAGACGGGAACGGGTCTGAGGAAGGCCGGCCTCTTCCAGGATGGGAGTCTCAGAAGGCACCCACCCATGTGGTTTTCTGGATCCAGCCTCAGATCATGTCCTAAAGAAGGCACTGAGGGTTTCCAAAATGGGGAGGCCAAAAATCAAAATCCAGAGCAGGAAGGAAATGAGCAAGGAACTAACACTTGCTGACTGCATATTCTGCAGAAACAGAGCACTGTGCTAGAAGCTTTATTTATATCACCTCATTTTATTCCACAACAATTCTAACAAGGTAAGTAACACTCCCATTTTACCACTAATAAAAGGGTGTAAGTAACGTGCCCATAGTCACACTGCTAATACGCAGAGGAGCTAGTATTGGACCTGGAGCTATTCATGATGTGTGGACATCTGATTTAAATAATAATAATAATAATAAAATAAACTAGGTCCTTACTTATTTTAATTTCCTTTAGGATTTATTTCATTCATTTGACAATTTTTTTTTTTTTTTTTTTTGAGATGGAGCTTCACTCTTATTGCCCAGGCTGGAGTGCAATGGAGCCATCTTGGCTCACTGCAACCCCCGCCTCCCAGGTTCAAGTGATTCTCCTGCCTCAGCCCCCAACAAGTGGCTGGCATTACAGGCATGCACCACCACACCTGGCTAATTTAGTTTTTGTTTTTGTTTTTCGTACTTTTAGTAGAGACAGGGTTTCACCATGTTGGCCAGGCTGGCCTCAAACTCCTGACCTCATGATCCGCCCACCTCGGCCTCCCAAAGTGCTGGGATTACAGGTGTGAGCCACCGCATCCAGCCTAATTTAGTATTTTTAGTAGAGACGGGGTTTCTCCATGTTGGTCAGGCTCGTCTCAAACTCCTGACCTCAGGCGATCAGCCCGCTTCCGCCTCCCAAAGTGCTGGGATTACAGGCATGAGCCACCGCACCCAGCCCTCATTTGGTAAGTATTTATAGAGAAGCTGATATACTGCTATTCTAGATGCTGGAGATACAGCAGTGACTGAAGTTTGTACCCTTAAGAAGTTTAACTGTAGTGTACTAGTTAGTACTTCAAAGTCGAATTATTTCCAACTCAGGGTCACAGAGAAGACAGAGAATCAGCAATGTACAGAATTTAATATTCACCTACCTATCTATCTGTAAGAGACCTGTAGCACACAAGCACTTAAGAACCCACCTGTTTTCATTATTCTAATTTATGTGTAACTTAAATACATAGACACACACAATTTGAATACAATAATATAAAAGCTACCACACAAGTCAATGGTAATGGAATTCAAACTGGACTCAGACTAAAAGAATACGTAACCAGAGCACCTGCAGAATAAACAACCATGTGAGGAAGCTGAGAGTTATGTGCACTTGTGCCAATATATATATATTTTTTTTCCAAGACGGAGTCTCACTCTGTCACCAGACTGGAGTACAATGGCTCGATCTCGGCTTACTGCAACCTCTCCGCCTCCTGGGTTCAAGCAATTCTCTGCCTCAGCCTCCCGAGTAGCTGGAATTACACGCGCCCGTCACCACGCCCAGCTAATTTTTGTGTTTTTAGTAGAGATGGGGTTTCACCATCTTGGTCAGACTGGTCTTGAACTCCTGACCTTGTGATCCACCCGCCTCAGCCCCCCCAAAGTGTTGCAGGCATGAGCCACCGCGCCCTGCACTTGTGCCAATAATTTAAAGACTTTTGGCCAGGCATAGTGGCTCATGCCTGTAATCCCAGCACTTTGGGAGGCTGAGATGGGTGGATCACTTGAGGTCAAGGGTTCGAGACCATCCTGGCCAACATGGTGAAACCCCGTCTCTACTAAAAATACAACAGTTAGCCAGGTGTGGTGGCACGCACCTGTAATCCCAGCTACTCAGGAGGCTCGCGGAGGAGAATCACTTGGATCTGGGAGGCAGAGGTTGCAGTGAGCCAAGGTCGCCTACTGCACTCCAGCCTGGGCAACAGAGTGACCCACCGTCTCAAAAAAAAAAATAAAGGACTTTCGTAATAACTACTTGCTGAAGTCATCAATAGCCTAAGGAGTGAAAGAAAAATATCTAAGAGAAAAACATCAAAAAAAATAATAATAATAACTTGACAAAGCTCTAACCAAAGAGAAACAAAATAAAAGTCACCCATGAAAAGCAAGAGAATATTCTCCAACCTGCTAACCTGCCTTCAACCCAGTTCGACAGAGAACAAATGAAGAATCTGGCCACTGATGTAAAAAATACAATCGAGTAAGCCTCCAAGCAAAACATGGATGGGTGAGCCTTGGGTCAGGCAGTCAAGAAAACAAGTGAAATTTCTAACTGATGGATTATGCTCTAGGAAGACAGACAAGATTCATGCGGGCCATGCACAGGGGGTCCCTTGGGCCAGCACTGGGTGCTCACTTGAGTCAAATAAAACTGGTGTAATGTCAACTTATCCTCCATGTGAAATCCACCCAAAGGGACGAAGACATAGCACAGAGCAAGATGGGAATTTTCTATGTCAGACTATTTGGATCTTAACCTTAAATATGTCATTGCTTGACTTTTCCCCTTCCTTTTCTTCTTGCTTCTCCTCTGTCAAAAGCAGCAGTCAGGAAGAGACCAGATCCACACTAGCAAGACAAAGTGTTGGACCATCAACCCTTCCAGGCCCTGGCTTAGAGAACACAGCTTTACAAATGAGGGAGAATGTTAACATCTGGTGAACTGAGGGGAATGGTATGTGAGTTTTGCTGTAATACTCTTTTAACTTTTCTATATTTTTGACAATTTTCAAAAAAAAGCTTGAGCAAACAAAAAGAAAAAATATATACAGCTTTGAAAGGTTGAGGTAGGGGAGGGATGAAAATGGCATCATTCTTCAAATCTGGGGGCAAAGAGTCAAACATAAATTATCGATAACTCTAAACCTTAGACCCCAACTATCAACTTGCACCAACAACCTTGGAGATTATTTAAAAAAAAAAAACCCTGAGCAAGTCCCTCTCCCTTGTGACGTCTGTCTCCCCAGGCTGGGGCCCGGTGCTGACCTTCAGCACCCAGCCCTCAGGCCCCTACTGAGTGGGCGCCAGGGTCTAGGAGGCTCCATTGGCCTCTGCAGGCTGAGGTCACTCTTCTCAATGAATGGCCAGCTTGGCCTTCTCAGAGGGTGCCGCAGATGCCCTCATTTGGGGATGCCAACAGTACCCAAGGGATTAAACAAGGACAGTTTTTCCTACGCCTCTCATTGGCAAAGAACTGCCAACGTGGGAGCGGAAAAATTCACTGCCAAGGGACAAAACTCATTCGAATGACAACCTATTCCAGTGCCAGCCATTCCAGGAAAGGAGGGAGGGGAGCTTCATAATGGGAAAGGAAATCTGTTATTCCCTACACATCATAATTCACCTGATGAGTTAATCAGGAAGGAAGGGAAACCTATTTGAGTTCAGCGTCTGTCTGGCTGACTCCTTTTTGACCTCCCTACTCCACCACGGTCCCCACTCCCCGGGCTCCCATTACCCCTCCACAGAGACCAAAGGATTGAAGTGTCTGCCTGCAGTGCTCCGCAGGGACTCATGGGGCACCACACTCTCCCTGAAGGACATGGCCTGACTTCCGGGGCTGGGATTTACCAATGTCACTCAGCAAGGTGAGGATGGCACCTTCCCGCAGACCACAGCAATTCTCAAACTGGTTCAGGTACTGTCAAGAAAGTGAGAAGCAGCATCAGAGCTGGTGGTCACAAACCACCGGAAATCCACACGTGTCTCTTACCAGCCCATGTGATGGAAGTGCTGACCCTGGGCCCTAGTCTTTAGGGGACCTGCTTTTGAGGAAGCTAGGGCAGCAGGACTAGCAGGGATTGGCCGGAGGAGGAGGAGGAAGAAGAGGAGGACGAAGCAGTCCTGACCACCCCAGGGCTCTCACATCCTCACAGCAAGGGGCCCCTGGGGCGAGGAAAGTTCGATTCTCACTGGCTGCTGCAGTTCTGAGCAAGGCAGGACGAAGTCTAAGCACAGGAAATAGGAATTATCTGTGCCTGAGGGTCCTAGAGACAGGCCAGGCTGGGAGGGCATCACTGGAAACCACCCTCCGACCACCATCCTGCCATCTCCTAGCCACGTAGGTGACGGTAACAGTAGGGAATGGTTACTGAGCACTGACTACGTGCCAGGGGCTGGAAGAGCTCTGCACGGATTAGCTTGGCAAAGCCTTCCCTGCGTGACCTCATTTAATACTAACCACCACCACTGAGTAAGTACGGGGTGGAATCCCCATGTTGGAGGAGGAAACTGAGGTTACACGGTTGAATACCTGTCAGCTCGCACAGCTGTGAAAGGGCAGTGCTGGAATGCGGTGCCAGGTCAATCTGAAACTCAAGCCCAGGCCCTTAATCCCCTGCCTTCCTGGCCCCCTCGACTGTCAAGAGGCTCCGTGTGCTGCTGGGAGCTGGCCTCCGAAGAAGGCAGAGAGAGGAGCTTCCCAGCTGAGCCTCACCGTCAGGAACTCACATCATGTTCATAAACCCTCAAGAGTCTGTTCACGTACCTAGCATGTATACTTTTAACATCGATTCTTACATGTCCCCATGTGCTGGCCAAGCCTGCCTCTCCTTGCCCACGGATGTATTATAGATTTGAACTTTTTAGAGGGAACAAAGGAAACAACAGACAACAAGACAGTGGGCAACAGTGTCCTCCCCTAACCCCACTGGGTGACAGCAAGGATAGGGGTTCCTTAGGATGCGAGTCCTTCCTGCCTCCCCCTCAATCATCCTGCAACCCACGCCAGGTCAGTCATGTTAAACTTTTCTTCTCTTCTTCCCTGGCTCATTGGCTCTTTGCCACCTAAAAGACCAAGTCTAAAAGCCTCTGCCTCACTTCAGAGCCCTCTGTAATCTGGCCACATCCCACCTACTTCCAGGCTGCCCTCTGGGAAGTCTCCACTTGACTGCAACATGGCTTTATCTCTACACAGCTGCAGTCAGTAATGGGTGACTGTCAAAGGTTAGAAAAATAAGGAAAAAATCAAAGTGCTGTCAAGTTCCCCCATCTCTCACTGTGGGTCATGCCAAGGGCTGTGTTCATATCCTGCTGTGAGTGCCACTCCCAGGACATGCCTATCTCCAGGGAGAGCCACTCTGGCAGGCCAAGCCCACGGAAAGTTTCCTTTTATTTTATTTATCTGTCTATTTCTTCTGAGACAGGATTATCTTTTTTCTTGAGACTGAGTCTTGCTCTGTCGCCTAGGCTGGCATGCAGTGGCGCAATCATAGCTCCCTGTAGCCTCAACCTCCCAGGCTCAAGCCATCCTCCCAGTCCAGCCTCCAAAATAGTGGGGACTACAAGCGCACACTACCACACCTGGCTAATTTTTCATTTTTTATTTTTTGAGGAGATAGGGCCTTGGTATGTTGCCCAGGCTGGTCTCAAACTCCTGGCCTCAAGCTATCCTCCTGTCTCAGCTTCCCAGAGTGGAAAGCTTTTGTTTTTTTTTTTAAGAGGCACAAGGGCCTGGAGGAACAGTAAGAGTAGCACCTGAAGTGTGTCTGGGAATAGCCACTGAAAGGGAGTAAATGCCTGGGCTCCCACCCTCACTATCGTGACCCTTCCAAAGTAAAGAGGTGCACTCACAGAGTAACCGACCTCCTTTTCAATTAAAATAAAAATTTTTTTGGCTGGGCGCAGTGGCTCACACCTGTAATCCCAGCACTTTGGGAGGCTGAGGTGGGTGATCATTTGAGGTCAGGAGTTCGAGACCCGCCTGGCTGGTATGGCGAAACCCTGCCTCTACCAAAAATACAAAAGTTAGCTGGGCATGGGGGCGGGCACCTATAATCCCAGCTACTCGGGAGGCTGAGGCAGGAGAATCGCTTGGACCCAGGAGGCGGAGGCTGCAGTGAGTCGAGATCACGCCACTGCACTCCAGCCTGGGCAACAGAGCGAGACTCTGTCTCAAAAAAAAAAATATTTTGTTCAGAGCTTCCAGTTATCATGTTATATGGCCTTATTCAGTCTTAGAGATGGAGAGGTGGCCTGTGGCTAGGTCTGTGTGGACTGGGACCCAGGCTCTGTTGCTACAGCTGTGTGAGGCCCAACCTCTCTGGGCTGTGATATCCACCCGTGATGTGGGAACCATACCTGTGCACTCATGTGTGAGCTGTTGGAAATCGAATGAGGTAACATGTACTAGCAGGCTATGTGGTACTATCATAGGGAACAACGGGGAGGAGGGCACCCAACTGCCCCTGAGACCAGAAGGGGCTGCCATCCACCCACCAGAAGTGAACACTCTAGGGAAGAGGGGGTGGTGTGGTGAGAAGGCGGAGAGCAGAGCCCCACAGATGAGTCCAGGTGGGTCAGGTGGGTTGGGTGGGTCGGATGGGTTGGGGCAGGTCTGCAGTCCTGGCCCAGCTCTCTGATCATGAATCCCACTCCCTCTCTTCTATGCTCCCTGCCCCCATGTGTGGTGCTGTCCCATCTCTGGAATAAGATCCCTCCTAATAAGGAGAGCAGTGGCGCTGGCACCAAAGGCCTAACGTGGCCCTAACACGCCCAGGGAGGAAGCATTTGTTTTGGAACTTGCCCAGTCCTTCCCCACGCCCAAACCTGTGATGAGTTTTCCTTGTCATTGGAATAATCCCAGCAGAGTGTGCAGCACGCCCTTCCCCCTTCCCTGGTGTTCTCGGAAGTGCCTCTGACTTACACACACACCAGCCCCAGGTGGGCAGGGAACAGAGGATCTGAGAGGCAAAGCAGCCCTGCTGGAGTTGCTGGGGGTCCCCAAGCTTCCTGATGATGACAGAAATGAAAGGTCTTCCCATCCCCCTTCCTGGTGTCCCACCTGCCCAGACAGGCTGTATGCCTGGCAGCCGCGGGAGCCTCACCTTCCGGAGATCTCCTCCTTGGCAATACTCCATGGCCAGCAGGGGCAAGTCATTGGGCGCCAAGTTCTGCATCCCCTCAGGGACATCTCGGGCAGCCACCACATTGGGGTGCGTCAGCCTAGGAAGGAGGAAAACTGATGAGAGCAGAGCCAGACTCCTGCCCAGACCCATCCCTATCACCCCCATCAGGTCTCAGCAACAAAGGCCCAGGATAACCCAGGGCTTCGAAACAGAGGAAGACAGAGCCCAGGATGGGTGGCCAACTGCAATGCCCCGGTCAGTGGCGTGCACCCAGCCCCACCCGCAGCACCAGAACTCAGACCCTGAGGGCATACTCCGTGTAACTTCCATTTTCTGTGCGTGCTACATCCCAAGTCCTCATCGTGCTGCCAAACTGCTCCTTTGAAGACCTTCCAATCTCATGCCCTCCACATGGGGGGGATGTGTCACACATGCAAGCAGGCAAACAAGGTGGTGCCTGCTCTTTTTGTTCTCGTATTTTTTTTCTTTTCTCTGTTTATTTTTCGGCAGGTTGATTCACCCACACACATCACCCCAAGGTGGACACACAGAGAGGGATCTGAGAAGGAACTCATGTAACCAGATAGAACCATGATGTAACCAAATGGCACTTCCTCTTTTTAAGAGGCTGGCAGAGGAGCCCCTGCTTGGTGTCCTCCTCGCTGGCTCTTTCGGAGCCCACCTCACTAGCTAGGGGGTCAGCAGCCACCGGGCAGATGGACGGCCCAGTCTCCACACTAGAGGAATAAATGTCAGCGGCAGCATGACAGCAGAGAACGGTCATGTGCCACCTTGGAACTGGAAATACAGGAGGAAAGAAGGCTTTTTTTTGCTGACAAAGGAAAAGTCACTGTGATAACTGTGTTAACTTATTTAATATAATGAAACTGATTAAAAGTCCCCGACAAGGCCCAGTGTGGACTTTAGCTGCTCTTCCTCTGGCATCTTTAGAAGCAGCAGAGTCACCGTGGAGACTGTCGGGCTGGCGCCCTGATGGAGGGGCAGAGATTTAAGACTCTCCTCTATTTTTTTTTTTTTTTTTTTTTTTTTTTTTTATTTTTTTTTTTTTTTTAATTAGACGGAGTCTCGCTCTGTCGCCCAGGCTGGAGTGCAGTGGTGCGATCCTGGCTCACTGCAAGCTCCGCCTCCCGGGTTCACATAATTCTCCTGCCTCAGCCACCCAAGTAGCTGAGACTACAGGCGCCCACTACCAAGCCTGGCTAATTTTTGGTATTTTTAGTAGAGATGGGGTTTCATTGTGTTAGCCAGGATGGTCTCAATCTCCTTACCTCGTGATCCACCTGCCTCAGCCTCCCAAAGTGCTGGGATTACAGGCATGAGCCACCGCGCCCAGCAAGACTCTCCTTTCTAGACACACCGGGGGCTGCTGCTCCAGCTTTCCCCTGGGGTGCGCAAGGCCCTCACCTTCTCATGATCTGGATCTCCAGGCACCACCGCTCTCGATTCCGGGGGCTGAGTTCCTGCCGGCACTGCTTGATGGCAATCTGCTCACCTGTTTCCTACAGAAACAGCACAGTGGGGACCAGCAGAGCGAGCTGCAGGCCAAATCCCACCCTGTCTGCTGCATGGGAGGGATCTCCAGTCCTCAGGTGTCACCTGCAATCACCTCCTGGTGCTCCAAGGTCACATGTACACACCGATCGACAGCCACGTAGCACCTGCCCTTCGGGCTGTCTCCTTACCACCCCACCTCTCACCCAACCGCTCCAGCCTCATTTCTTTTTCTTTTGAGATAGAGCCTTGCTCTGTCGCCCAGGCTGAAGTGCACTGGCACAATCTCAGCTCACTGCAACCTCCACCTCCCATGTTCAAATAATTCTTGTGTCTCAGCCTCCTGAGTAGCTGGGATTACAGGCATGCGCAACCATGCCTGGCAAATTTTTGTATTTTTAGTAGACACGGGTTTCATCATGTTGGTGAGGTTGGTCTTGAACTCCTGACCTCAAGTGATCTGCCTGCCTTGCCCTCTCAATGTGCTGGGATTACAGACGTGAGCCACCACACCCAGCCTCTCCCACCTCATTTCTATCCATCCAGAGACTACAGAGGCTTCAAGGCCCTGCTCCATTCCAAGCCCTGCCATGAAACCTCTGCTGACCATTCCTGCCCAGAGAGGTTTCTCTGTCCGAACCCTGGCTGATGCTGTATTAGGCTGACCCATGGGACACTGCTAATTGACCACATTGACCTACAAAAATAGCACCTGCATGTGGTTCAGCCTAATAGTGAACACCACGTTGAGTGTCTTCATTGTTTCATGTGAGTTTTGTCCTTTCAGAACACAAGCATAATGTAGCATAATATAGCAGATGAAACACTGGCTAGTTCAAATTCTAACTGTGCCATTTACTAGCTATGTGACCTTGGGTAAACCACTTGGTCTGACTCAGTTTCTTCTGTAAAATGGGAATACTGACACCCATATTTCAAGGCTTGAAAACAAGCCTCTAGCAGGTATTGGTAACCCCGCAGAGCAGGGAACCCAGGTCATCCGAGTACTCCTGTTTAAAATCCTGCAGAGATTGGCTCCCACCTGCATTTCCAGCCGCTCTCCTACGACACTGCAGCCAGATGGCACCACCCACCCTGGCGCTTGGCCCTGCTCCTCTACACTTGCCAGCACAGGTGCATGGGCACCACAGTCTGCCCAACTCAAGAGGGTCTCACCCTCCACTATACTCCTGTAACAGCTAATTCCTTCAGTGCACATGCCAAAGAGTTACTTTCTGCAGAGTAATGGGCTGTTTTCTCTTCTCTTTGTCAAATTATAGACTTGTCCATCTTCGTGGGCCTTAACTTCTACCCAGGTAACCAGCAGCATCCTCAACAGTGGCTCCTGCACCTGGCGAATCATGAACTGAGCCACTGGCTCCTGGCGGCCTCCCCTCTTCTCCCTGGTGCATGAGTGAGTGGGGACGCCAGAGACAGGCAGGCCCTGAGGCTGTGGCACAAGCAGCAGGGAGAGCGGCTCTGGCCTCAGGCACTCCAGCTGCCACAAGGGAGTCACCACTGCACCACTGTCACCTCTTTTGGCCATGGGGGGTCTCCAGGACAACTGCGGGGCAGCAGCTGCCCCAGGCAGCAGCTCCCAGAGCCCCAGCCTGAGAGCCGATCCTGCCACCACTAAACAAGCTGACCTGCACCAACATCCTGCACCTCCTGTGTACCTACAGCACAAAACTCCCAACCCACACACACACCTGGGCAAGAGCCGCGCCTGCAGTGTGGCACAGGGCACCCAACAGTAGGAGAAGATTTCAGAACTGTACCAGACTCTACTGTGGCTCACTTGAAGGATGTCCTAGAGGCCCTGTTAGGCCAATTTCTGTTTTCTCAGTTTATGAAGATACAAACTTGATGGCTCTGTACCCCAGGTGGGACTGATGGTTATAAAAGGACGTTTGGCCCTTTTTGTATCTTGCCCTTTCGCCTTCACCCTGCCTTGATCTTGGACTTCCTAGCCTCTAGGACTATAAGAAATAAAATGGTTATAAATTACGCATTCTCAGTTACTCTGTGATAGCAGCACTGAGACACTGCTACAGACACTTGCCTCCAGTTAGGCGGAGTTTGCAGAGGAGCTTAGATGTGGGGAACACAGGGTTCCACAAACAGAGACTGATGGCCCCGCTGCAGCGTGAGGTGCCGTTGCCAGGAGCATCTATCCACCTCCATCCACCCTGCAACATTTCCATGGACAGTATTCCAAGCAATGGTTTAGCCAAAGAGACTGTAACTCATGGTTCGCTACCTCAGAATGACTGAGACTAAACCAAGATACCAAAAAAATCTGCAGCAACTTAACTTCAATACACAGAAGAGTGCACTTGTTGTCTATTGCTGCCGTAACAAATTACCACAAACTTGGTGGCTTAAAATAATACACCTTATTTCCTTGCAGTTCTATCTGCTGAAGCCTGACGTGCGTCTGCCAGAGCTAGGATGTTGGTGAGGCTGTGCTCCACCTAGAGGCTCTAGGGGAGAGTCTGTTTCCCTGCTTTTCCCTCTGCATCTTCTAGAAGCGCCACTTTCTTCAGCTCGTGGCCCCTTAGCCTATCCTGGCGTCAGCCATGGCCCGCCATTTTCCTCACATGCATCAGCTGACACTGGCTCTGCTACCTCCCTCTCCCACGTTTAAGAACCCTTGAGATTACACTGGGACCCCCAGGGAAGCCAGGTCAATCTCCCCATCTCAGGTCAGCTGATTAGGAAACCTAATTTCATCTGTAACCTTAATTTCCTTTTGCCACGCTGCCCCACCCAGTCATAGGTTCAGAGATTAGGATGCAGATTTCTTGGTGGGGTTGGGGGGAATTATTCTACCTACCACAAATGAAACAGGACAGATAATCAGATTTAAAAAGTAGATTAGATGACTCAGTTTATTAAGTGATTTTAGGTCCTCTGTCTAGCTACAAATTGGATAATTGCAGTCTTTTGCCCAACACAAACACTGGACCTGATACACAGCTGTCACTTGGCCCAACCCAGAATCAGGAAGAGATTTTGATACTGAAGACTTGAAATTGGTCTTAAATATCCAAATGCAAACTAAAAAGACTGAACTCAGCAATGTGAACACTGAACAAGTCTTTAAATATCTGGGCATAGAGACCAAAACTAACTTTCTACTCACAGACAGCTCAGCTTTGCCCTAGAGTTGAGGTGAAATCCTAACTTCCTGGGCCTAGGAAGGTCTGCTGTAGATACATACACACTTAAACTTTTCCTAACACAGTGGCCTTCATCTGCCTCTAGGAAGTATTCTGAAATATTCCCAGTTTTTCCATGAGTAATGTTGCATTTGAAACAGAAATGCAAACAGAATTACTTTGTTATTAAAAACATGCCTGCTCTAGAAAGCGAAATTCAATTAAAACAGCACAGAAGCAGGCTACGAACACCGGTTCTGAAACCCCGGGGGGTTTGTTCTTCACTAGCAGTGGAATTCGAACAGATGTAAAGTAAGAAGGTTGGCTTACTTTATTTTTCCTAGAATCTACTGAGTCTTAGCTTAGTTCTGTGGAAACCCAGACTAGGCCTGAGCCATGTCAGTACCCAGCTTCTGGTACGTGAACTCCTCGTGAAGGACAAAACTCAAAACTGCTTTGTGGCCGGGCGTGGTGGCTCATGCCTATAATCCCAGCACTTTGGGAGACCAAGGCAGGTAGATCACTAGAGCCCAGGGGTTTGAGACCAGCCTGGGCAACATGGCAAGACTCTGTCTCTACTAAAAATATTTTTAAAAACTAGCCAGGCATAGTCATAGATGCCTGTAGTTCCAGCTACTTGGGAGGCTGAGGTGGGAGAATCTCCTGAGCCTGGGAAGTCAAGTCTGGACAATACAGTGAGACCTGCATTGAGCTGTGATCGCGCTGCTGCACTCCAGCCTGGGCTACTGGAGTGACACCCTGTCTTGAAAAATAAACACACACAAAACAACAACAGAAAACTGGTCTATATTTTGAGAAAAGGGAGAAAGTTTCCCCTGTATGTCCAGATTGAATGTAGTGATTATGAAGGTCCTCAGAGTTTGCAATTCCTTGCCTTTGATGCATGAAAACATAAAACTTGTGTATAAGCATGTGTGTCATAAGGTGTAAAAAAGGCAGAGGGGAAGCACATCCTCAGACTAAAAGGTGCCTGGCAGATGCGAGCTGAAGACCAGTCACAGGAGAAACAAAAGGGGCTGGCCCAGCTTCCTGAAGTTCACCTCTTTCAATGACTCAGGGGAAACTCACAGAGGCAAAGAGCTACGTTTAGACCCTTAGCACAGAAAGCCCAGTGTCCCGTTATCATGGCAAGCGTCCAACCAGGCCACTGTGGACACGGGGACAATTAGTAACAACCTCCTCCTCCTTCTCAGACCCCACCTCCTGAGATGAGTGCTTCAGAAAGGAGGCACAAGGCTGGGGGCAGAGAGACTGGGCAGGAGGACCCAGAGCTGGAAGCCAACAGGTCCGGGATCCAGCTGCAGTTTCACCCGACTCAGCAGGTAGTCGACTGAACACACCCTGGGCCCCAGCATCGCCTGTTCTATGCTATGAGGGCCATAACTTCTTCACCCTACTCCCTATAGTGCAGACCCCCACTGGGCACAGTGGCCTCCCGCCTCACCCATGGGAGCTAGGCGCTCGGGCTCCGGAGACAAGTAGGTCCAGGTGTAACTCCCTCCCCCACCGCATGGTAAAGGTGCATTAGGAGCCCATGTATAAGCCCTGGGTCCTTATCCATAAGATGGGGATGGGTCCATCCACTCCAGGGATGTCAGCTAAAATGACACACAGCATCCGAACACAGGGAGCCGGGAATAAACAACCACAGCCTCACTTTTCTGGCCCCGTGGAGATGCTGCTCTGCCCACTTGAGTCGACCTCTGTTTTCCTGCGAGGCCCTCGAAAGTCTACCTCCTTTCCAGATCCTGCTAAAGCTCCATTCACCCCAAGAAGCCACCCTTCCCCAGCATTCAGGAGAGATCATGCGGACAGGGAACCCAGCTCGGCTGCCGTATGATGCCCTGGAGAAACAGCAGCCATTGTTATCCATGCAATTCGGTGCTTGGATTTAGACTCACTTACTGCGTTCCTGAATGCTCCCTGGATCACTGTGATCAGAGAGTAAGCACACGAAGGGCAGGGCCCCTTTTTTCCTGGTATCCCCGACAGAGCTTGGGCCCAGGCTCTATAAATCCCTAGAGAAGTGACTGAATGGAGCAGAGGCTTTAAGGCTTCCAAGCACAGAGATAAGCTGGGGTGAGCTTTGTCTTGTCCCCTGAAGGGGCGAGTTCAGGTCCGTGCTGCTTCATAGAAGGGATTGTTAACACTCTGCCTTCTAACATCCAGTGCACACACTGCCTCCTCCACCCCAACAAGCATTCCACAGGGCTCCAGGCAGCACTTCCTGGCCCTCCTCACAGCCAAGTGCACACAGAACATGACGATATCGCAAGGTACTCTGGGTCGCTTCCAGAAGGCAGCTGACCTACCTCCTGCCCAGCCATACTGGGGACCCAGCAATGAGGGGATCAATATTGGAGAATCCCCATCATCCATGCGAAAAGTGGGGACCCACAGCCAAAATGCTGACAGAGCCAGGGTCTGAACCCAGGTCTGTGTGACTGAGTCTCGTGTTCCCACCCCTACTCCCAAACCATGTTGCCACGTGGGGGCACTTGGTTACCTCCTCCTCCTCCTCTGTATTTAACAGAGGTCTCACTGAAAATGTCAGCCTGTCTAAACCGTACTGGGAAGTGGTTTGTGCTGACCCTGAGCTGGAGGTCTTAGCGAGTTCCAACACAGTGTGGAATGGTGAGGCCCACGCATGGCAGGAGAACCACAAGAACAGGGGAAGCAGGTTGGTGGGGCTCGCTTGTTAACTGCCCTCCCTCCCTGGGAAACACTCAATGTGGGGTTCTTTGTCTAACAAGGAAGACTTATAAGTGTTTTGTTCTCCAAAGAAGAGTTTTTCAACCAAGCGCAGTGGCTCATGCCTGAAATCCCAGCACTTTGGGAGGCCAAGGCAGGAGGACTGCTTGAGCCCAGGAGTTCGAGACCAGCCTGGGCAACATAGAACGACCTCTTCTCTACAAAAAAAAAAAAAAAATTAGCCAGGCATGGGGTCTCATGCCTGTAGTCCCAGCTACTCAGGAGGCCGAAGTGGGAGGACTCCTTGACCCTAGGAGTTCAAGGCTGCAGTGAGCCCTGATCGAGCCTCTGCACTCCAGTCTGGGTGACAGAGGGAGACCCTGTCTCAAAAAACAAACAACAAAAAACCAATAAAGAAGTGTTTTCCCCTTCCTGCTTCAAAGAGGTTCAGACTGTAGGGAACAAGGAGAGCCTAAGGAACACCGAGGCCCCACCCCGAGTCCCCGCCACGGAGAGGCCACAGGCACAATGGAAAAACACAAGGTTGGGTTCCGAACAGACGCAGGTTCCAATCCTAGCCTCTTTGCTTGCGAGCTCAGCCTCTGTGGGTGAGTCACAGAGACTGTGCTTCAGTCTCCTCAACTACAAAATGGGAACAGAGACAACAGTACTTCCTTTTAGAGATGTGAGGGCTGGAGAGAAAGCACATAAATACGTAGTTTGATGCTGGCGCATAGTAGGTTCTCAGTAAATGATACTTCTGATTATCAGGCCACTTCTCTGACTGAGGATACCCATGCTTAGGGGCTTTTTCATGTAATTTCTATCGTGATAACTAAAACATTCCCTCTTCTGCAGACAAGATACAGTGCATGGAGTGTCAGGAAAGTGCACACTTGTTATGTGGAGTACAACCATGAGAGTTAAGGAACCAACACTACCATAGCCCAGCTGCTTCTTTTAAGAGGCTGTGAACAGAGAGGTCCCCAACAGAGAACACAAACGCTCATCTTCTGAACTTGGACAATGACCAAAGACCTCTCCTTAGCACCCAAAGCAGCCCTAGAGATTTCCCAAACTTAGGGAGAACCCATGGGGAAGGAAGGTAGAGAGCTTCCTGGCCTGGGCCGCTCACGGGTAGGCATCCACTGAGGACCTGCAGGCACTCCACTCCTCCTGCTCCCTTCCACCTCTACTCCACCACTAAGCCCTGTTGATTCCACCCCTTAAATATACTTCTCTCTCTCTCTCTCTTTTTTTTTTTCTTAGACAGAGTTTCGTTCCTGTTGCCCAGGCTGGAGTGCAGTAGCACGATCTCGCCTCACTGCAACCTCCACCCCCTGGGTTCAAGCAATTCTCCTGCCTCAGCCTCCTGAGTAGCTGGTATTACAGGCATCCGCCACCACACCTGGCTAATTTTGTATTTTTAGTAGAGACAGGGTTTCTCTACGTTGGTCAGGCTGGTCTCGAACTCCCAACCTCAGGTGATCTGCCTGCCTCTGCTCCCAAAGTGCTGGGATTACAGGCGTAAGCCACCGCACCAGGTCTAAATATCGTTTAAGTCTGCCCACCCCTCTCCATCTCTCACCTGGACGACTCCAAAACATTCAGACCTGGTCTGCCTGCATCACTGGGACGGTGCCAGTGACACTGTAGTAGCAGCCACCGAGAGCTAGTTGTTGACTATTCAGGAATCTGGCCGGAGCGGGCTGTTAAATTGCTGGTGGCTTGAAGTCAGCCCTGGTGGGAGTAGCTACCCCATAAGCTGTTAAACTGCTGGTGGCTTGAAGTCAGCCCTGGTGGGAGTAGCTACCCCATAAGAACTGCTGCGCACTATGGATCAGGGCATTTCTTCCCAGAGCTGATTTTTTCCTAGCACGCTGCCCACTGCTTGGGCCCTCCCAATCTGTTCCCATGGGCACAGCACCTCCCTCTAACATCGTTCCACAGCTCCTCCATAAAAACAAAACCTCTTCAGCTGAAACTGCCCAAAAAACGCCACAGTCCACCCTCAGCCACCCAGGCACTTGTACCCCATCCTCCCTTCGGGCCACACTGGCCTTCAGTCCTGCCACTAGCCACACCTGCCCTCCACAGGGGCCCTCAGGAGCCTCTCCCTTGGCCTGGAACTCTCCTCCCACCTTCTCTGCCAAGCTGACTTCTACTAGGACCTCAGTTCAAGTGCCACTTCCTTGGGGAACCTCCTCTGACACTGACTGATCCCACCCCAACGAAAGGTCTCAGTGCACTGGGTCCTTCTCCCAACTTGCACTTTATAATACTTAGGAGCTTACATTTATAATTAGTTGACTAATGGCTCTTTCCCTTCTCCAAAGGTCCACTTTAATCACCACTGTACACATAATAGACATTAGATAAATATTTGTGGACTGGCAGAGTGGATGATTTGGGTCACCTAGCACATATACAACGTCAGGCACTTGCTACAGGAGAACTGAAGGAACTCCAAGGCCAGACCCAACCCTGGCTGACCAGGCATGCAGGGTCCTGACGACACTTACTCTCGTCAGACAGGAAGGGCGGCACAGGAGCCGGCCTGGAGAAACTCACCGGGAGAACCAGTTCCCACGGAACAAAGTCATCCCAAACAGGTTTGTGGAGGAGGTAGCCTAGAGTTCATCCTGGAGGAACGTGCAGGAGAGGGAGGCCTGTTTGACGAGAGGGCTCAGCACCCGAACCAGGGGCAGCCAAGGGGAGGAATGACAGAGAGGCAGGTGCAAACAGACTGCATGGGGTTCAGCCGGCAGGAGGAGGAAGCTGGCTTTTGGCTTTTTAAAAGTACATAACAGGCCAGGCGCCTGTTAGTGGCTCATGCCTGTAATCCCAACACTTTGGGAGGCCAACATGGACAGATCACTTGAGGTCAAGAGTTTGAGAACAGCATGGCCAACATGGTGAAACCCTGTCTCTACTAAAAATACAAAAACTAGGCTGGGCACAGTGGCTCATGCCTGTAATTCCAGCACTTTGGGAGGCCGAGGCGGGTGGATTGCCTGAGGTTGGGAGTTCAAGACCAGCCTGGACAGCATGGTGAAACCCCGTGTCTACTAAAAATATAAAAACTAGCCGGGTGTGGTGGCAGGTGCCTGTAATCCCAACTACTTGGGAAGCTGAAGCAGAAAAATCGCTTGAACCCAGGAGGCGGAGGTTGCAGTGAGCCGAGATCGCGCCAACGCACTCCAGCCTGGGCAACAGTTTGTGACTCCGTCACACACACAAAAAAGAAAAATTAGCTGGGTGTAGCCAGGTGTGGTGGCTTATGCCTGTAATCCTGGCACTTTGGGAGGCCGAGGTGGGCAGATCGCAAGGTCACGAGATCGAGACCATCCTGGCTAACACGGTGAAACCCCATCTCTACCAAAAATACATAAAAAATTAGCCAGGCATGGTGGCAGGTGCCTATAGTCCCAGCTACTCGGGAGGCTGAGGCAGGAGAATGGCATGATCCCGGGAGACGGAGCTTGCAGTGAGCCAAGATCACGCTACTACACTCCAGCCTGGGTGATAGAGCAAGACTCCGTCTCAAAAAAAAAAAAAAAATTAGCCGGTCATGATGGCGCTGCCTGTAATCCCAGCTACTCAGCAGGCTGAGGCAGGAGAATCGCTTGAACCCAGGAGATGGAGGCTGCAGTGACCCGAGATCACACCTGTCTCAGCTGAGCGTGAGACTGTCTCAAAAAAAAAAAGAGAAAACATGGGAAGTGCTTCAGGGTCTGGGAAAAGATTTTATGGATAAGCACAGTTAACAGAGGCAAAAGTAGACAAATGAGATTACATCAAACTAAAAAGCTTCTGCACGGCAAAAGAAAAAACAGAGTAAACCTATGGAACCTGTGGAGACAACCTATGAAATAGGAGAAATTGTTTGCAAACTATCCATCCAACAAGGGATTAATATCAAGAATATGCAAGGAACTCAAACAACTCAACAGCAAAATAATAAATCATCCAATTTTTAAAATGGGCAAATGATTTGAAGAGGAATTTCTCAAAGACTTACAGATGGTCAACAAGTATATGATAAAATGTTCAATATCACTAATCATCAGACAAATGCAAATCAAAACCACAATGAGATGTCATCTCACCACAGTTAAAATGGCTATTATCAGCAAGACAGAACAAATGAAGGCAAGGATGTGGAGAAAGGGAAACTCTATACACTATTGGTGGGAATGTAAATTAGCACAGCCATTATGGAAAATAGTATGGCGGTTCCTTGAAAAACTACAAATAAGGCTAGCGCAGTGGCTCACGCCTTAGTTTCAACAGGTTGAGAGGCTGAGGCAGGCAGATCACCTGAGGTCAGGAGTTCGAGACCAGCCTGGCCAAAATGGCAAAACCCTGTCTCTACTAAAAACATAAAAATTAGCCGGGTGTGGTGGCACACACCTGTAATCCCAGCTACTTGGAGGCTGAAGCAGGAGAACTGCTTGAACCCAGGAGGCAGAGGTTGCAGTGAGCCGAGATCATGTCACTGCACTCCAGCCTGGGTGACAGAGCCTGAGACCAGCCTCTGTCTCAAAAAAAAAAAGAAAAACTATAAATAGAATTACCATATGATCCAGCAATCCCACTAGTGGGTATCTATCCAAAGGAAAGGAAATCAGTTTATCAAAGAGATATTGGCACCCTCATGTTTACTGCAGCACTATTCACAATGGCCAAAATATGAAATCAACCTAAATGTCAACCTAATGTCCATCAATGAATAAATGAATAAAGAAAATGTAGTACACAGACACAATGGACTCTCTTATTCAGCCATAAAAAAGAACGAAGTCCTGTCATCTGTGGCAACATGGATGAGCCTGGAGGGCATTACATTAAGGGAATTAAGCCAGGCCCAGAGAGGTAAATACCGCATGTTCTCACTCATCTGTGGGAGCTAATAAAAAACAGATCTCAGTTGGTTAAAATCAGTAGGCTGACACCTGGGATTACCAGCACTTTGAGAGGCTGAGGTGGGAAGATCACTTGTGTCCAGGAATTCGAGACCAGCCTGGGCAACAGAGACCTCCTATCTACAAAAAAACAAAAAATCAGCCGGGCATGGTGACACATACCTGCAGTCCCAGCTACTCAGGAGGTTGAGGCAGAAGGATCATTTGAGCCCAGGAGGTCAAGGCTGCAGTGACCCATGATGGCACCACTGCTCTCAGCCTGAATGACAGATTGAGACCCTGTCTCCAAAGAAATTAAAAATTAAAAAAAAAAAAAGGGCCAGGCATGGTGGCTCATGCCTGTAATCCCAGCATTTTGGGAGGCCGAGGCAGGCAGATCGCCTGAAGTCAGGAGTTCGAGACCAGCCTGGCCAACATGGTGAAACCCTATCTCTACTAAAAACACAAAAATTAGCGAGGTGTGGTGGTGCACGGCTGTAATCACAGCTACTTGGGAGGCTGAGACTGGAGAATCACTTGAACCTGGGATACGCCGGTTGCAGTGAGCTGAGATTGTGCCACTGCACTTCAGCTTGGGCAACAGAGCGAGACTCCATCTCAAAAAAAAAAAAACTGATCTCAGCCAGCCTCGGTGGTTCACACCTGTAATCCCAATACTTTGGCAGGCTGGGCGGGGGGGGATCATCTAAGTTCAGGAGTTCAAGACCAGCCTGGCCAACATGGTGAAACCCCATCTCTACTAAAAATACAAAAATTAGCCAGGTGTGGTGGC
>NW_012107186.1:96785-101625 GCF_000951045.1 Mandrillus leucophaeus
ACAACAACAACAAAAAACTGATCTCACAGAAGTAGAAAGTAGAACAGTGGTCACCAGAGGCAGGAAAGGGTGAGGGTGTGGGGGCTGGGTGTGGAGGGGAATAGGGAGGGACTGGTTAATGGGTACAAAATTATAGTTAGGTAGAATAAGTTATAGTATCCTATAGAACAACAGGGTGACTACAGTGAATAAAACTTTATTATACATTTCAGGCCGGACGCAGTGGCTCACGCTTGTATTCCAAGCACTTTGGGCAGCTGAGGTGGGCGGAACACCTGAGGTCAGGAGTTCGAGACCAGCCCAACCAACATGGTGAAACCCCATTTCTACTAAAAATATAATAATTAGCCGGGCATGGTGGTGCACACCTGTAATTCCAGGTACTCAGGAGGCTGAGGCAGGAGAATCACTTGAACTTGAGAGGCGGAGGTTGCAGTGAGCCAAGATCGCACCACTGCACTCCAGCCTGGGCAACAGTGCTAGACTCCATCTCCGGGAAAAAAAAAAAAAAAAATTATTGTGTATTTCAAAATAGCCAGAAGAAAGAATTTTGACTGTTTCCAACAAAAAGGATAAGTGTTTCAAGTGATGAATATGCCAATTACCCTGATTTGATCATTACACATTATGTGTCAAAATATCACACTGTCCCCCATAAATATGTACAATTATTATGTGTCAATTAAAAATAAAAACAGGCCAGGTTCAATGACTCATGGCTGTAATCCCAGCACTTTGAGAGGCCAAGGCAGGAAGATAACTTGAGGCCAGGAGTTCTAGACTAGCCTGGACATTGAGAGACCACCATCACTACAAAAAATAAAAAAAAACCCTCAGCTGAGGCCATGTCCCATGGCTCAGGCCTGTAATCCCAACATTTTGGGAGGCAAAGGTGGGAAGACTGCCTGAGGACGCGAGTTCGAGACAAGCCTGGGCAACATAGCAAGACCCCATCTCTACAAAATTAAAATAATTCTCACTTTCATGTGGATCTGCTTATTTTGTACCGTGCAATACTGGGAAGACATCATAATTAGCAAATATTATAAATACTTTTTTTTTTTGAGACAGGGTCTCATTTTGTAGCCCAGGCTGGAATGCAGTGACACTGTCTCAGCTCACTGAAACCTCCGCCTCCTGGGTTCAAGCGATTCTCCTGCCTCAGCCTCCTGAGTAGCTGAAGTTACAGGCACGTACCACCACAGCAGCTAATTTTGTATTTTTAGTAGAGATGAGGTTTCACCATGTTGGCCAGGCTGGTCTCAAACTCCTGACCTCAAGTGATCCTCCCTCCCAGGCCTCCCAAAGTGCTGGGATTACAGGCGTGAGCCAATGTACCCGACATTTTAAATGATTTCTAAAAAATGGTTTTGAAACAAGGTCTCCCTCTGTCACCCAGGCTAGAGTGCAGTGGCACAATCATAGCTCACTACAGCCTCAAACTCCTGGGCAAGAAATCCTCCCACATCAGCCTCCAATGTAGTGGGACTACAGGTACGCACCATGGCTGCCTAATTTTTTTTTTTTTTTTTTTTTTTTTTTTGAGATGGAGTCTCAATCTGTTGCCCAGGCTGGAGTGCAGCAGCGCAATCTCCGCTCACTGCAACCGCCGCCTCCTGGGTTCAAGCGATTTTCCTGCCTCAGCCTCCCAAGTAGCTGGGACTACAGGCACATCCCACCAAGCCTGGCTAATTCTTTGTATTTTTAGTAGAGATGGGGTTTCATGGTGTTAGCCAAGATGGTCTCGATCTCCTGACCACGTGATCCGCCTGCCTCAGCCTCCCAAAGTGCTGAGATTACAGGTGTAAGCCACCACGCCCAGCTGGCTGCCTAATTTTTAAAACTTTTTTGTAGAGACGAGGTCTTGCTATGTTGCCCAGGCTGTTCTTGAACTCCTGGCATCAAGGAATTAAAATATTTTAAACTATTTAATTATCCTCATCCTTTAAATTTTCCTATTTCTGTATGTTTTATAACATATATCAGTATACATTAGTACATGATATTCTACTGTAACCATATATATATATAATACAGACTAAGAGCTTATCTTTTCTTTTACTGTTTATTTAGGTGACATAGTCAATAAAGCTTGGAGACCACTAACCTGGAGTCAGCTCAGAAGTCCTGAAGCCCTCTTCCCAGTCCCCTATTCACTGTCCCAAGATGACCAAAGCCAAAGGTGAGCCCTTGGCCCAGTAGGATCAGAGAAAATGGAGGCAGTGAGGAGGGAGCCTGGCTTCCCGCCCCTCCCCAAGCTGCACAGAGGGCCTACCTGATTGTGCCATCGGATGACATTTCCAAATCCCCCTGTCCCAAGGCGCTCTTTCATTTCCCAGGCCCCACATGTCTGGGTTGTCAGGGAAGGTGACCAGCTCATACTGATGTCGTGCTAACTCTGTAAGCAATTTGGGATGGGGAAAAAAGGTTAGGATTAAGAAAAAAAAATGGAGCTCAAAGAGATGGAGAAGGCAAGAGATACCACTGCTCTTGAATGGGAGAGAAGAAAAATACAACTGGTTTTTTACTTTGTAAAGAAACCAATGTGTTTGGTTTGTCCAAACTTTGTGGCAAACTTTTGTCCCTCTCACCCTCCCCCATCCGGTTGCTGTGGCATCAGGCAGGGAAGAAAGTCACCGAGGGAGGCGATGTCCACGCCCTTGCCCCAGCGAGGGGATCCCCAGCTGACTCCACCAGGGGCGCCCGGGCCTGCCCGCCTTCTGCCCGAGGTAGCAGGGACAGAACCTACTTCTGAGCGTCCCCTCGGTCACGTGTTTCTTTACAACGTTCCCATAAATCGCAGGTTTCCCTCAAAGCCACCCACCCCCAAGAAGCCATCCCAGCCAGGGCTGTTTCTCCCAGCTTCCCGAACTCCAATCCGCACGAGTGAAACGCTCCCCAGTCCGCAAGCTGCGACTTTCCAGCGGCACAGAGGGGTCTTCTGGGCCTTGCAGGCAGCGGAGCGGCGGGGCCTGCAGGTGGTACCCGGCCCGCACCCGCAAGGGGGACTCACCTGTAGGCAGGGACGCGGGGCAGGGGGAGGGCTCCCCGGGGCGGGGGAGGCGGGGCTGGGGCGGCCGAACCCTGGGCTCTGATACCCCTCTGAAAACATTAAAAAGCGGGAATCTTAACGCGGGCAGCGCGGCGCGACTTCCTCAAACACTTCCTGCTCTGACATCACTGAGCACGTGGGCCGCGGCCGCTCTTAAAGTGGCCGCGAGGGGCGTGAGGCTGACCAGGTCCGGATGCTGCGAGCGCCGCGGGCCAGGTGGGCCTGTCCCGGGACCCGCAACTGGGCGACTTCCCGGGGGCGGGGGTGGCGTGTGGCCTCTAGAATAAACTGAGGGAAAGTGGACAGACCGTGCTCACCGATTTAAAAGAACAGCCCTGAAATGACCCCCGTTACGCCCTGTTCTCTTTAGACAAGTGACTTCCACCTGGAGCCGTTTCTGGGCCCAGGCATGGGGATTTCCTCACCCGGCCGCTTAGGCTTTCACCTCGGTGGAATTTCCCGCGCCCCTGCTGGGATGATTTAGGGACTGTTAGCTAGAACTGCCCTTGCCGCCCGCCCTACTGCGGGCGCTCCCCTGTCTGTGGGGGGTGCTTGGCTGGGTGTGGAGAAGGATCAATCACAGCTGACTCCTCAGAGGTGACAGCCCCCGCCCCCTTAAAAACAAGAAAAGACCTAGAAGTGTGAAGCCAAACTGCAGCCCCACCCCCAGTGACAGGAGCAACCCGCGAGGCGCACAGCCTAAGGTTCATCGTTCATCTCCTTCTGCTTGGAGTCAGAACGTCCTCCCTGCTGAGTTCCTCCGTTTTGTGGGATTACATTAGTGGACAAAGGAGGTGTGTGTGTGTGTTGCTATATTTTATTCAAGCAGGAAAAAACTACCAAAGGAACCTGAAGATGATAATAATAGCTCACATCTATAGAGTGCTTACGCAGTGCAGGGCTCTGTTCTAAATCTCTGAACTTAGATTTCCTTACTCAATCCTCAGGGCAACCCTGTAAATTGGACAATACTGCATCATCATTATTATTATTATTATTGTTGTTATTATTATTTCGCTCTGTCACCCAGGCTGGAGTGCAGTGGTGTGATCACAGCTCACTGCAGCCTCCAACTCTTGTGCTCAAATGATTCTCCTGACTACAGGTGCATGGCCGCCATACCTGGTGGCGGGGGTCTCACTCACTGAGTTGCCCAGGCTAGTCTCCAACTCCTGGGCTCAAGGGATCCAGCCGCCTGGACCTCCCAAAGTGTTGGAATTACAGGTATGAGCCACCGCACCTGGTCTGCATTATTATTATTTCCGAGGCACAGGGCTGCTACGTAGATGAACTGATACTCAAACCCTAGCAACTGGTTCCCGGGTTCTTAATGGGTGGTTAAAAGTAGCATGTTAAGTTCAGAGGGAGGCAAACTGGATTTTGAATTCAGATACTGCTGTTGACTACCTCTGAGGCACTGGGGCTGGTTTGTTAAACACTCTGAGCATCTATTTCCTCTTTTAAAATTTAGGCAGTATTAGGTTGAATTGCATTTAATTGTCATTTTTTGGAAATTGAAAACAGCCAAAACATCAGTGACAAAGATCAGCAGTTTCATCTGCTTCACTGTAATAGCAGGGGGACAGGCGGGCTCATAGAAAGTCATAGAAAGAAGGCCACCCCAGAGTTGTTGTGAGGGACAAATGAGATATTGATAGCAGCAGTGCATGACAGCCCTGGAGTTGAAGTTAACTCAGGGACAGATCTCAACCCAAACATAGGGGTCAGTGGTGTCCAGGGCTGTGCTAGGCAGGCTGGCTGCTCTGTTTCTTTTCCCTCCCCCTCCCC
>NW_012107186.1:103390-108079 GCF_000951045.1 Mandrillus leucophaeus
TGCGTGCCTATAATCCAAGCTACTTGGGAGGCTGAGGTAGGAGAATCGCTTGAACCCAGAAAGCAGAGGTTACTGTGAGCTGAGATCGTGCCATTGCACTCTAGCCTGGGCGATGAGGGAAACTCCGTCTCAAAAAAAAAAGAAAAAAAAATTATTCAGCATCTGTATGTGCTGGGCACTGTGGAGAGTCTATTTCCAGTACCATGTCATAAAAAAGTTCTCTTTAATCCTGTCATCTCTGAAAAACACTGTCCCTGAGAAACTTACCGAGACATCCGCTAATATGCCAAAAGTTTACTCTGCGCTCCTGTAATTTGAATCCTCATTTTGCTCAGCTCAAAATAACTTGACTTTCAACGGAACATAAATCTCTCTGATAAGGTCACGTATTACTAGACTTTTTTTTCTTCAGTTAATCATGGCCCAGGAAGGGGCCTCTGGGTTTTATCATATTCCAAGATATTTATTATCTTAAGCTCAATTTTCTATCCAGATAAGACATGTTTAGATATCTCTGCCTGCATCTGGTTTCTGTCCTCCTCTGGAGACATGAGCAGACTGTTTACAAAAGATATTTTCAGATTCAGCAGAAAAAGGTCCCTTTTTCTTCCTGCTTTGAGGCTGACTGTGCTATTTAGCTGTGCTATAGGGAAATCAAGAAATACTGACCAGCCAGAGTGCCTAGCTCAGCCCAGGGCATTACTGACCCAGGAGATCCAAGCAATAGAATGAGATCTCATCAGAAGCACTTAGAATCTTACTGGGTTTTTAAGACCCACAGAGAGCCATCAAGTAAGGACAGACAAAGGCCAGGCAATATAAAATCACACACGAATTTGGTCTGCAGTAATTAGTACCACAGTACAGTACCGTTATAGGAAAGGGGTCCTGATCCAGACCCCAAGAGAGGGTTCTTGGATCTGGTGCAAGAAAGAATTCAGGGTGAGTCAGTAAAGTGAAAGCAAGTTTATTAAGAAAGTAAAGGAATAATAACAGAACGGCTACTCCGCAGACAGAGCAGCCCCCGAGGGCTGCTGGTTGCCCATTTTTATGTTTATTTCTTGATGATACGCTAAACAAGGGGTGGATTATTCATGCCTCCCTTTTTTAGACCATATAGGGTAACTTCCTGACGTTACCATGACATTTGTAAATTGTCGTGGCGCTGGTGGGAGTATAACAGTGAGGACAACCAGAGGTCACTCTCGTGGCCATCTTGGTTTTGGTGGGTTAGAGCCGGCTTCTTTACTGAAACCTGTTTTATCTGCAGGGTCTTTATGACCCATATCTTGTGCTGACCTCCTATCTCATCCTGTGACTTAGAATGCCTTAACCATCTGAGAATGCAGCCCAGTAGGTCTCAGCCTCATTTTACCCAGCTCCTATTCAAGATGGAGTTGCTCTGGTTCAAATGCGTCTGACAGTACTAGTGATAAGGATAAGGTTTCTGAGCACTGTTAAATTTAAAATGAAATCTTGTTCCCAGAGTAAGTCAAAGATAACTGTCTTCTTACTCAGTCTTTTATGTCATCCACTGATCAGACTCTGCTCTCTCACCTGATGGCAATGAAGCGCAGCAACACTGAGCTCCTCCGAGTGAAGAAATCATTGTTTTCTGCACAACCTGGAGCTGAATCATAGAAGAAGACAGCTTGAAAGATAAGAGGCTGTAAGGCAGACCACAGAGGATGGGGAGGATTTCCCCAGCACCCCGGCCCCCACAGTCAGCTCTGGTTCAGCGATTTCAGCAACTCTTTCTTGACCCATCTGATTTTGTTTTATCCCAGCCCTGCAGAGAAAGGACTCTACAGGTCAGGACTTGCTTCTTCAACAAACAAAAACTCCTCTGCCAGAAAAGTTGGAGAAACTAGTTTAGTCGGAGGATATGAAGAAGTCACATCCTCTTTGTTCTGGGGACCTTGTTCTGGGGACCTTGGTGGGAGATGAGGGTGGGCTGGTGGAGACGAGGGTGAGAATGAACCTTACCGCAGACCCTTTGGGCTCCCCTTCTGGCTGCAGAAGAGGAAGGGAAGGAAATTGGCCAGCTGCTGTCTCTGTGACTGGACTTGGGCCAATCAAGAAACTGAGAGGAGCAGGGCCAGCTGTTGTGCCTCAAACTTAGGCAGAAACAAGAAAAGGCAACGATTTGGGGCTCTGAGTCACCCTCTCTGGAGACAAGAGAGCTTGGAGGAGGAAATCACTTTTTGAGCTCCCTTTGCTTTTACACACACATGTGTTTATTCCAGTAAATTCAAACCAAAGAGGAAGAAGTCATGAAAGGGCAGCTGCCACCTCAGGCCGTGGTGGCCGAGACAAAGGATATGGGCTGCATGTAGATGTCTAAGAAACCAACAGGTATGCTTTTTGGCTTACCTTGGTTCTGAGCGCCTACTTTTGACCCATGGGATCAAAGATATTGTTCACTGCTCCATTCCCAGCACCTGGTACATCATAGGTACTCAATAAAAATTTTACCAAATGAATGAGAGAAATGGCCAATACAAAGACTGGCCAATACTAAGAGTGAAACAGCACTCTTTAGCCTTGGGCTATGCATTGTCTTTGGAGCTTGAGAGATGTGAGTTCCAATCCTGGCTCTGTCTTTTCTCGGCTTTGTGAACTCAGGCAGTTTATTGACCCTCACGGAGCCTCAGTTTTCTCTTCCATGAAGTAGGGGTGAATAAAACCTACTCCTCATGGAGATAATATACATAAAAGTGCAGAGCCTGATGCTTGTGAAGCCCCCTTTGAATATTAGTTATTAATGCGTTACTTTTTTAATGCGGTAACCCAGAAGTTGGCTGATGTTCTTGTTCTGTGATTCAAGTGAAATGGGCTCTGGCTGGGCGCAGTGGCTCACGCCTATAATCCCAGCACTTTGGGAGGCTGAGACTGGCAGATCACCTGAGGTCAGGAGTTCAAGACCAGCCTAGGCAACATGGTGAAACCCCGTCTCTACTTTAAAAAATACAAAAAAATTAGCCAGGCGTGGTGGTGGGCACCTGTAATCCCAGCTACTTGGGAGGCTGAGGCAGGAGAATTACTTGAACCCGGGAGGCGGAGGTTGCAGTATACTGATTGTGCCACTGCATTCCAGCCTGGGCGACAGAGCGAGAGTCCATCTCAAAAAAGAAAAAAAAGGGCCGGGGGTGGTAGCTCATGCCTGTAATCCCAGCACTTTGGGAGGCCAAGGCAGGCAGATCACATGAGGTCGGGAGTTTGAGACCAGCCTGACCAACATGAAGAAACCCCGGCTCTACTAAAAATAGAAAATTTGCTGGGCATAGTGGCACATGCCTGTAATCCCAGCTACTCAGGAGGCTGAGGAAGGAGACTCACTTGAACTCAGGAGGCAGAGGTTGTGGTGAGCCAAGATCAGGCCATTGCACTCCAGCCTGGGCAACAAGAGTGAAACTCTGTCTCAAAAAATAATAATTAAAAAAAAATGAAATGGGCTCCAAGCTCCACATCTTCCCCACTCCCCTTGCAATGCAAGGCCCCTATCCTTTCACCTCTCCCCTCTTCCCGGGACCTTGGTGTCAGAGGTGGCAGTGTGCACTGGTGGTTGAGGCAGTTGGATGTTTTTTAGTCACCTCTGCCTCTGACCTTCTACTTTTGCTAAACTCTTAACTGCCTTTGCGTTTTTTTTTTGTTTGTTTGTTTGTTTGTTTTTTGGAGTCTAGGTCCTACTCTGTCATCCATCTTGGAGTGCAGTGGCATGATCATAGCTCATGCAGCCTTGAAGTCCTGGGTTCAAGTGATGCTCCCACCTCAGCCTCCCCAGTAGCTGGGACCACAGGTGTGCGCCACCACTCCCAGCTAATTTGCTCTACTTTTTAAAAGATAGGGTCTCACTATGTTGCCCAGGCTGATCTGGAACTCCTGGGCTCAAGCAGTCCTCCTGCCTTGGCCTCCCAAAGTGCTGGAATTTCAGATGGGAGCCACCCTGCTTGGTTCAATTCCGTTTGTTTACTTTTTAGTGTGAAGGTTGTTCTCCACTACCACCAAATATAGGGTCAAGATTCCACATTTGGCCTGGGTACTGTGGCTCACACCTGTAATCCCAGCACTTTGGGAGGCCAAGGCAAGTGGATCAATTGAGCCCAGGAGTTTGAGACCAGCCTAGGCAACATGGCAAAACCTTGTCTCTACTAAAAATACAAAAATTAGCAGGCATGGTGGCGGGTGCCTGTAATCACAACTACTCAAGAGGCTCAGGCAGCAGAATCACTTGAACTTGGGAGACAGAGGCTGTAGTGAGCCAAGATCGTGCCACTGCACTTGAGCCTGGGTGACAGAGCAAGACTCTGTCTCAAAAAAAATAAATAAATAAAAAGATCTACATTTGGGGAAGTGGCAGGGGTCAGCACATCTGGAGTGCAATGGATAAGCCTCACTCTGGGAGAACCACGTTCGTGAGCATGGCCTCTCCCCTGCCAGGTCAGGATAAAGGCCAATTTTGATTTATTAGGTTGGTACAAGAGTTATTAAGGTTTTTGACGTAATAATTTCTTAATATCCTTTCTAGAGAATTTCTAAGGTGTGGGCAGACTGCTGGGTTGGGCTGGATTTCTCCTGTCTCAGGAATCAGAGGCCAGAGGTGACCAAATGACTGACCCAACTGGGTAAATCCAGGCTTAGTGACCCCAGAACAACACGAGGCTGGCTGGGCTATGGTGCGAAAGGACC
>NW_012107186.1:110411-114049 GCF_000951045.1 Mandrillus leucophaeus
AAAAATTAGCCAGGCATAGTGGCGGGCGCCTGTAATCCCAGTTCCTCAGGAGACTGAGGCAGGAGAATCGCTTGAACCCGGGAGGCAGAGTTTGCAGTGAGCCAAAATCATGCCATTGCATTCCAGCCCGGGCAACAGAAGTGAAACTCCATCTCAAAAAACAAACAGAAAAACGCATCTCCATTTGTAAAGGTTTCTCTGTCCCTATACCAGGAAGAGAAGTGTGGCTCTAATTCACCAGAAACTCTAATCATTAGAGAAGACATCAACATAAATCTGCACTACAAACCTTAGCTTTGCTTACCAAGCTTTTTCAGGACACCACCCCATAACTGTCCGCCCCAAAACCTTTCTTGCTTTGTTTCACCTGGAGATGGTATTTAAGTCCGAATTCTAAGTCACCCTTCTAGATTTTACTCATTTCTCTGGGTATCTCCTATGAATACTTGAAATATACATGTTGTTAAACTTCCGTTTGTTTTTCTCTTGTTAATCTGCCATTTTGTTACAGGAGGTCTCAGCCGGGAACACAGAAAGGATACAGAGAAAATTATTGTTCTGCCCCTACAGTTTTAGTGACCCAGATGGGATCTCTGGTACACCCTACCTGCTCTACAATTGGGATCCCTGGAAAAGTGACAGAATCTGGCAACGGGTAAGAATGTAGTGTCGGCCGGGTGTGGTGGCTCACACCTGTAATCCCAGTATTTTGGGAGGCCAAGGCAGGTGGACCACTTTAGCCCAGGAGTTTGGGACCAGCCTGGGCAAGATGGCAAGACCCAGTCGCTACTAAAAATACAAAAAAATTAGCCGGGCGTAGTGGCTCCTGCCTGTAATCTCAGCACTTTGGGAGGCCAAGGCTGGTGGATCACTTGAGTCTAGGAGTTTGAGATCAGCCTGGTCAACATGGCAAGTCCCCGTCTCTACTAAAAATACAAAAAATTAACCGGGCATGGTGGTGTGCACTTGTAGTCCCAACTACTCGGGAAGCTGAGGCAGGAGGATCACTTGAGCCCAGGAAATTGAGGCTGCAGTGAGCCGTGATTACACCACTGCACTCCAACCTCAGCAATGAGCATGAGACCCTGTCTCAAAAAAATAAAAAGTGGGCCGGGCGCGATGGCTCATGCCTGTAATTCCAGCACTTTGGGAGGCCAAGGTAGGCAGATCACAAGGTCAGGAGATCGAGACCATCCTGGCTAACAAGGTGAAACCCCATCTCTACTAAAAATTCAAAAAAATCAGCCGTGTGTGGTGGTGGGCACCTGTAGTCCCAGTTACTCAGGAGGCTGAAGCAGGAGAATGGCATGAAGCCAGGAGGCAGAGCTTGCAGTGAGCCAAGATTGCACCACTGTACTCCAGCCTGGGCAACAGAGCAAGACTGTCTCAAAAAAAAAAAAATTAAAAATTAAATAAATAAATACATAAATAGATAAGCAAAATAATATGGTAGGTAGCACTTCTGGATCTGTGTGGTACCAGTCAAGGGAGGAAGGTACAAGTTTCTCTTTTGTGCCTTCTATCTCAAATTCACATTAGCAGGAGAAATCATTTGTGAGAATTAATTTTTTTGGACAGTGACTCTGGTGAAATGTGGTTTGGGGTAACCATTGGTTATTGATCCTTTCACTCCCAGGGACAGTTACTGCTTTCCTGTTTGTGTCCTAAAAACGTAGCGTGGCTATCCAACTGCTGGGGCGCCCAGATTATCCAGGCTGCCTGTCCTGGCTACCAACTGCCAGGCTAGGGACACCCCAGAATATGGCCAGCCAACCACCAGGTCAGGGACACCCAGGAATATAACCAGACAGAAAGAGAAGCGTGGGCTGCATCCCATCTGTGACCAGTGTCTGTCAACCTAAAATCATTGAATGGTCAGAATCTAGTTCAAAGACAGGTCATCAGCACAAAGTTGAGGACTGCAGCGCAGGACACACTTCCAAGTTGCCTTGGGGACTGCTCCAGACAACAAAAGAGAGGCTCAAGTTTTTAAAGGAAAAAAATAACAAATCAGGAGAGGGAGATTTACAAAAGTTGTTTGTCAGGAATTCTCATTGGTTTACAGAAATAACTTTGGTTATTTTTATAAATAACATTGGTGATTGGCTGTGCATTGTTGAACTACAGGGTGTATGGCATTTTATGGCTACTTGGTGACAGTTAGTCTAGAGCCCCCATAGCAAGTGGCTGCTAGAGGTAATTATTTCACTCAAGGGGGAGAGGGACGTGACTGGTATTACATTTTAAATGCCTTTCTGGGTCTCATAATTTAAAGGGGCTCGCATTCCTCAAATGAAATATATTTCTTGGAAGGGGAGGTGAATAGGGTCTCACTGTCACCCAGGCTGGAGTGCTGTGGCGTGATCATGGCTCACTGCAGCCTCGACCTCCCCAGGTTTAAGCAATCCTCCCATCTCAGCCTCCTGAGTAACTGGGACCACAGGTGTACATCAGCACATGGAGCTAATATTTGTATTTTTTTGCAGAGGCGGGATCTCACCATGTTGCCCAGGCTGGTCTCAAACCCTTGAGCTCAAATGATCCACCTGCCCCGGTCCCCTAAAGTGCTGGGATTACAGTGTAGGCCATAACATCTAGCCAGATGAAATGATTTTTCTTTTTCTCATATCCTACCAACCATTGCCAGCTCTTGGGATGTTATCTAAAACTTTCTTCCCTTGACTGTCTATGGGAATGGCTCCCTAGTCTATGGAAAGGGCTGTATCTTTGCATCCTGTTTGGAGAGGCCTCTCATTTCTGTGGTTAAGCCATAAAAGGCTCATTGGTTTTAAGTCCTAAGAGGCTTATGACTTTGGTCTTCAGTCATTTGCTAAGTACACATTTTCTGTAAAAGAAAAAGGAGAAAAACTATTCAAATAGGAGTTCAATATTGCCAGGAATACTTAGTGTTTGTCCCAGGAGAATTTGATAATAGGTTTTGTTGGGTTTTTTTGTTTTTTTTTTGTTTTGAGACGGAGTCTCGCTCTGTCACCCAGGCTGGAGTGCAGTGGTGCCTCTCGGCTCACTGCAACCTCCGTCTCCCAGGTTCAAGTGATACCCCTGCCTCAGCCTCCCGAGTAGCTGGGATTACAGACATGTGCTATCACGCCCGGCTAATTTTTGTATTTTAAGTAGGATTTAAAATGGGGTTTCACCATATTGGCCAGGCCGGTCTCAAACTCCTGACCTCCTGATCCTCCCAACTCGGCCTCCCAAAGTGCTGGGATTATAGGCATGAGCCACTGCGCCCAGTCTTGAAAGCCTTTTTTTTTAAAGGAGCTCTATGGTCAGAAGTTGGCCTGACTAGAAGCCAATATTCAGACCCTAGTAGGAGTTACTGTTTTAAGTCGTCTCTGTTCTGTCGAGCTAATCCTGCAGCTCCCATGGGAATGTCTCCATCGCCTGAAACTCCCTTCCTGAAGCCCCGCTGTCTATGTGCTCAACCAACTCTGTCACCTACCTATGGCTGGTGCAGTTTTGCTGAGCCAATAAATACGGGACTTTATTGGCTTCTTTGGAGAACTTGAGATCTCCCGACCCTGGCTCCCCGACAACCTCTTCCTTCCTGTTGCTCCTGTTTCTCTTCCCTTCTCTCATCTTCTCTCCAGTTCTCTCTCTTTTTTTTTTTTTTTTTTTTT
>NW_012107186.1:118744-120117 GCF_000951045.1 Mandrillus leucophaeus
ACTATATAGTTATTTTCATAAATTCAGTAAGAATCTAGTCTCCTTATAACAGGGACACAATTGAAAACCTTGATTATATTGCTAAGACGTTGACTGGAATATCAAATATGAAAATGAACATATAATCAGATATGATCAGACAGTTTTAAGGAACTAAGGTTGACTTTATGGAGCCAAAAAGCCAACCTCATGCTTTGCTTATGTGGTTTCTTTAAGTGGTTGCCTTACAGATGAATAAGAAAGGTCACTTCCTGGCAGACCTCAGGTATATTGGGGACATCAAGAAAAGAATAATTCATCAAAGTCTATAGATATTGCAGGCAAAGTTGAAACAAGCCAGACAAGTTCTCTTTGTATTCTTGAGAGACTAGGAAAGTCTAACCTGAGATTCCTTATTAAAAGTTCCAGCAAAGCAGACTTAAAAAGAGCCTTTTTTTTTTTTAATTAAAAAGTAAACTTTAATGTCAAAAATGCAAACTTGGGGAAGACAGAAAAGATCACACACAGGACTGTCACTTCACACTTGGAAGGTTGCACAGTAGCCAGACAGAGGCACTCCTCACTTCCCAGACGTGGTGGCGGCAGGGCAGTGGCGCTCTTCACTTGCCAGACAGGGCAGCAGCTAGACAGAGGTACTCCTCATATCCCAGAGGGGGCAGTGGCTAGGCAGGGGTACTCCTCATATCCCAGACGGTGGGCAGCCGGGCAGAGGGGCACTTCACTTCCCAGATGGGGTGGCCGGGCAGAGGCGCTCCTTATTTCCCAGACAGTTGGGCGGCTGGGCAGTGGCGCTCCTCACTTCCCAGATGGTGGGCAGCTGGGCAGTGGCGCTCCTGACATCCCAAATGGGACGGCGGCCGGGCAGAGGCCCTCATCACTTCCCAGATGGGTTGGCCAGGCAGAGGCGCTCCTAACTTCCCAGTCAGTTGGGTGGCTGGGCAGAAGCGCTCCTCACTTCCCAGACAGGGTGGTGGCCAGGCAGAGGCGCTCCTCACTTCCCAGATGGGGCAGCGGCTGGGCAGAGGCCCTCATCACTTCCCAGACGGTGGGCAGCCAGGCAGGGGCGCTCCTCACTTACCAGACGCGGTGGCGGCCGGGCCGAGGGGTTCCTCACTTCCCAGATGGTTGGCAGCTGGGCAGAGGCACTCCTCACTTCCCAGACTGTGGGCAGCTGGGCAAAGGCACTCCTCACTTCCCAGACTGTGGGCAGCTGGGCAGAGGCGCTCCTCACTTCCCAGACTATGGGCAGCTGGGCAGAGGCGCTCCTCACTTCCCGGATGGTTGGCAGCTGGGCAGAGGCGCTCCTCATATCCTGAACGGTTGGCAGCTAGGCAGAGGCGCTCCTCACATTGCCGACGGTGGGCGGTGGGCGG
>NW_012107186.1:121617-123373 GCF_000951045.1 Mandrillus leucophaeus
AGAGAGAGAGATTCTTGTGTGATTAAGTTGGCTAAAATTGAATCAATTTATTATAAGGATCTCAAAGATGAGCTTTAATATCAAAAGTACAATCCAAAACTAGAGTTTCATCTTCTCTCTTAAAATTACAAAGTTTTATTGGAGTATTGGACTTCTCTTGATAAAATACTATGGAAGGGTTTTCTTTACCGTCTATGTAATCTGTGTAGGAAATCTAGAATTTGCTTAGGTGGAAAAAATATGCATCTTATCAGAATAATTTCCTGTGTTTCATATTGTCTTTATCAGGTCTTTGATTACTTAAGAAGACTCAGTCTTCTCTATTAAAAGAGCTAAGTTTAAAAAAACAAAATCTATATACCTTTCTGTGATTACCTCTGAAATTTTCCAGTGCTTTGGTTAAATGGATAACTGAGTAATGTTTTACAGTGACCTGTGATCCTATTTAATCAAAAACTTTAGTCTTTTGCCTTTTAAAAAAAAATCTGTCCTTTAAAAACTTTGTTTAGAGATGAGGTCTCCTCCTATGTTGCCCAGGCTGATCTCGAACTCCTGGGCTCAGGTGATCCTCCTGCCTTGGCTTCCCAAAGTGCTGGGATTATAGGCATGAGTCACTGAGCCCAGTCATCTTTTTGGCGTTTTTGACAACTTTGCAAAATCAAACTCTACATGAAGTCTTTGACCTTGAACTAACTTTGGAATTTTCCTGAAGACCCCTAAAAAGTCACAAAGGACTTGTCTTCCTTCTTTTTTATTTTTTTTGAGATGGAGTCTCACTCTGTTGCCAGGCTGGAGTGCAGTGGCATAATCTTGGCTCACTGTAACCTCTGCCTCTGGGTTCAAGAGATTCTCCTGCCTCAGCCTCCCGAGTAGCTGGGCCTACAGGCATGCACCACCACAACCAGCTAATCTTTGTATTTTTAGTAGAGATGGGGTTTCACCATGTTGGCCAAGATGGTCTCAATTGGTTGACCTCATAATCCGCCTGCCTCAGCCTCCCAAAGTGCTGAGATTACAGGCGTGAGCCACCGTACCCAGGCTTGTCTTTCTTCTTATAAAAACAAACTTGTTAAATTAATTTGGTATGTTAAATTACATGGGAAGCATTGTTAAAAAAGAAGTGATGCTAAACCTTCTTTATGTTATATTTGTATGTATTTATGTTATAATGTGTTCCAGAAATTGCGTGAAGTTCCTAGAGATCTGATGGGTCCTGATATAATGGTGTCAGTTATAATTCTAGTTATTATCTTAAAATGTATGTGACAGAAGTAACTGAATTTTTTTCTCAATTGTATTACAATGAATTCTCATCCTTTAACCATGGCCATTTAAAGTATTTTGTCATCCACAGACAGTTAATTGGTTTATTTTGATGCATTCCTAAAAGCTTTTGCAAACAACTGTAATATGAACCACCATGCTTATGTGGTTTCTTTGCATGGCTACTGTGCTAATGAGTAAGAAAAGTCACTTCCTGGTAGGCCCAGAAACCTCAAGAAAGTGCATTTGTATTTAAGGAGATTCATGGAGAAAACTCAAGTACACATTCCTGATGACTTTAAGATCATATCGCTGAACTTCCTGAACACTAATGGAAAAACTGACTCATTCATGAAATTGCTAACCAAAGATCAAGCAGAACAAGAATTAATTACATTGGACTAGATGACCTGATGATGATTAAAATTCTTTTTAATTATTATAATTTTTTTTGGAGATGGAGTTTTGCTCTTGTTGCCCAGACTGGAGTGCA
>NW_012107186.1:125603-127356 GCF_000951045.1 Mandrillus leucophaeus
AATCTCAGCTCACTGCAACCTCCACCTCTGGGGTTCAAGCAATTCTCCTGCCTCGGCCTCCCGAGTAGCTGGGATTACAGACTCCTGCCACCATGCCTGGCTAATTTTTTGTATTTTCGAAGAGACTGGGTTACGCCGTTTTGTTCAGGTGGTCTCGAGCTCCTGAGCTCAGGCAATCCACCCACCTTGGCCTCCCAAAGCACTAGGATTACAGGCGTGAGCCACTGAGCCCGGCCAATTAAACTCTTACCTTACTGCAATGCCGTGCTCTTCGTTTGTGCAGCAGGCAGGAAGAACCTGTCAGGCAGTTATAAAAATAGGATAAAAGTATATAAATGGGCTTTTAACAATGATTTTGGTTTATAACATGTCTACTAAAAATAGTTTCCCAAATCTCTTTGGTAACTTATACTCAGGGTTTTGCTAAGTTAAGTTAAATTAAACGATAAATATTCACTGCATACCTGGATATTTTCCAAATATAATAAAACATTGAAGCATTAATTGCTGAATATATGTCTGTCTACTCTTGGCTTCTTAGTACGAGAGACTCCAGATGTTTGAGTGTGTTAGTAAACATGTCCCATGCCACACTGAAAAACTGTGGACACAGGCTGGGCACTACAGGCTGGGCACGGTAGCTCATGCCTGTAATCCCAGCACTTTGGGAGGCCAAGGGGAGCAGATCACCTGAGGTCGGGAGTTTGAGACCAGCCTGACCAACCTGGAGAAACTCTGTCTCAACTAAAAATACAAAATTAGCCAGATACGGCGCATGTCTGTAATCCCAGCTGCTCTGGAGGCTGAGGCACGAGAATCACTTGAACCTGAGAGGCAGAGGTTGCAGTGAACCGAAATTGCGTCATTGCACTCCAGCCTGGGCAACGAGAGTGAAACTCCATCTCGAAAAAAAAAAGAAAAAAAGAAAAACTGCTATGAAAAAATATATGTTTCTAAAAATTATAAAACGGTATATTCATAAATTTGCCTGTCTACAGAATGCTAGTGTGACAGTTCATGATTGCTTAATTTCTAGTGAACACTAGAAACTTCTTACTGATTGCTTAATTTCTTAATGATTGCTTAGTTTCTAGTGAAAACCGGAAAGTGTAAAGAACAAAAGTTGTATGCAAGGAAAATAGGATATGGGATTTCTGTAAGATAAAGTATGAAGCAGTTGGGTGTGGTGGCTCAAGCCTGTAATCCCAGCACTTTCGGAGGCCGAGGCAGGCAAATCACCTGAGGTCAGGAGTTCAGGACGAACCTGGCCAATATGGTAAAACCCTGTCTCTACTGAAAATAAAAAATTAGCTGGGTGTGGTGGCATGCGCCTGTAGTCCCAGCTACTCAGGAGGCTGAGGCAGGAGACTCACTTGAACCCGGGAGGTGGAGGCTTGCAGTGAGCCGAGATGGTGCCACTATACTCTAGCCTGGGTAACAGAGAGAGATTCCATCTCAGAAAAAAAAAACAAAAAAAAAACCATGAAGCATTAATATGTGTCTCTGTTGAGAAAAAAGGAGAGTAATTTGGTTCATGTTTAGAGTTTATATAAAGGCAGTTTCAGAATGAAAAAGGAGAATGTATGAAAGACAAAAATTGAGGCCAGGCATGGTGGCTCACACCTGTAATCCCAGCACTTTGGGAGGCCAAGGTGGGCAGATCACGAGGTCAGGAGATCGAGACCATCCTGGCTAACATGGTGAAACCCCGTCTCTACTAAAAATACAAAAAATTAGCTGGGAGTGGTGGCGG
>NW_012107186.1:127932-131028 GCF_000951045.1 Mandrillus leucophaeus
TTAGCTCCCACAATTTAGCCTAAATATTTGCCCTGGCATGGTTATACTGGTCCAAGCAAGCATTGGTCATAGCCTGTTCCTCTTCCTTATTTGAAGGTGTTTTTACCTTTCTCAGCATTCCACGTTACTTCCTCCTTCCTTTGTTCTCCTCTGCCTTTGCCTCTTTTAAAAAGCTGTAAGTTGCTAGAATACAGAATGTGAGGTCCTGTTGCAGCCAGTGGAAACCGGGCACAGCAGTAGGGTGAATGCAGCAGGTTGTAAATGACTCTGTCTCCTTTGTTTGGTGTATTCTTGTGGCAAAACTGCTGGCGAGTGTACCCTTTCTGCAGAAAGTATAAAAATGGCCTTGCTGAGTAAATTAAATTTATGTTCAAGTACTATTTCTTTATGGCACCAGGGAACAGGCATCTCAAACACACCCATGATTAGATTCTAGTTCTGTTCATTGTCTTTGAAGTTTTGTTATTTACCTGCAAACTGGACTGGATCCCCGATTCTAGTTTCCTCCAATATCTGGTTATGACTCTCCAAACTAACATTCCAATTTTTTTCCAACCCTTCTGACTTGAAATCACTAAGAACAAAAGCTGCTCTTTTCATGAAGCTGCAAAAGCTGAAGCTGCTTGACTTCATATTAACTTCAGAGTGTCGATGAAGAGTCAGACTCTTTGATTGATGATCAAATCAAACATTTGATTGATGTCAAATGTATTCATCATCAATCAAATACATTTAAGAAATACATTGGTTTGGTCCAGAAAGATAAGACAACTGAAAGCAGGGGCTTTCAGGCTATAGGTAAATTGAAACATTTTCTGGTTGAAAATTGGTTGAATTTGTCTAAAGACCTGCGATGATAGAAAGGAAATGTTCAGGTTAAAATAAAAGATTGTGGAGACCGAGGTTCTTTTGAAGCCTTATAGTGGCTGCCCTTAGAGACAATAGATGATAAATGTTTCCTATTCAGATGTTTAAAAAGTGCTAGACTCTTAGTTAATCGCTTCAGAATTGGGAGGGCCTGGAAGAAAAAGATCTAGCTTTGTTAATAGAGATTCTTTACAGATACAAATTTTCCCCCATAAAGGACAGCTTTGCAGGGCCATTTCAAAATATGGCAAATATACATGTTTTGGGTTAAAATATTTTAACTTTCTTCTTTGTCACGTTATACCAGGGTCAGATTGGAAAGTAAGTCACAATATATAGGGTTAAATAAAACCCATTGGATGAGAATTTATGGTTTGTAGAGGAATGACCCCTTTGTACTTTTTAAGGTGTAATGATTCATTTGGAATTTCCTTTTGTATGAGGAATGAGGAAGGGATTCAGCACTATTTCTTTTCCCCAGCAGACTAGCTTATTATTCCAGACATTTATTTAAAAATCTGTCTTGGCTGGGTGCGGTGGCTCATGCCTGTAATCCCAGCACATTGGCAGGCCAAGGCAGGAGGATTGCTTGAGCGCAGGAGTTCAAGACCAGCCTCATCAACGTAGTGAGACTTGGTCTTTACCAAAACTTTAAAAAATTACCTGGGTGTGGTGGCACGCACCTGTAGTCCCAGCTATTAGTGAGGTGGTGTTGCTTATCTGGGGTAATACCTGAGGTTCATTGCCTTACACCAAGGAAACAGAGGATGCAGACATACGCAGGAATGAGTTTAAGAGCAGAGGTTTAATAGGCAAAAGAAAGAGAATAGCTGTCTCTCCTGCAGAGAGAGAGGGACTCCTGAGTGGGTCATCCTGTTTTGTGGTGGAACACATGGGGATTTATTGAGGAGCTTGAGGAGGTGGTGTCTGATTTACATACGGCACAAGAGATTGGTCGGACCAGGTGTGCTGTTTGCACAGTGCAAAGAAGCTGGCCATCCCACCCTAATCTTTTATTATGTAGATGGGGTCTCTACCTGTCCAGTGCCATGTTGCCTGCTTTTTTACTGCATATGTAGGGACAAAGAAAAGGGAAGATGGAGCCTCCATGTTGAACGTGCCTGGCCTCCAGGCAGCCTTTTCCTATTGGCGCAGCAGCCAGCATTCACTTGCTTATCTATGTCTGCAGCTTTATTTTACAGGCTGCTCTTTGTTTGAAAAGAAATGATTTGGGGACTGCTTTTTATTAAAAGGGAAACCTTGCCAAAGACTCTCTTACTCTGACTAAATGCCTAAATAATTTATTTCTAGCTCCTGTATCATTAGGAGGCTGAGGTGAGAGGTTTCCTTGAGCCTGGGAGGTCGAGGCTGCAGTGAGCTTGACAGGCAACTGCACTCCAGCCTGGGTGACAGAGCCAGACCCTGCCTCAAAAAAAAAAAAAAAAAAAACAGGAGGAAAAAAAAAAACCCTAAAAATGTGTCTTATTTCTCACTACATTGAAATGCCACTTGTATCATAAACTTCATTCTCACTTGTTTTAATCTATTTTTGGACTCTATTTTGTTTAACTCATTTTGTTAGAGTAGGTAATTTGGCAGACATGAACAGGGCAGGAGAGCACCTCCCCCAAACCACCTCCCGGCCCCACCACAACCACTCCAGGAATATCAGGTGACCATCTTGCTGAAACAGTCATTGGTCACAACTGGTGCCAGGAAAAGGCAGTCTCCCAATGGCTAGAAACACCTGAAGCTGGTGATCGGCAGCTTCACATTAAGATCTCAGGAGTTGGGCGAGTGGGCTCAAGCATGCACACCAAGAGGCAAAATGCTGGAGTTTAACTGGTATATGACCTTCCTCTAGGAATGTTCGACTGGTAAGGGAAGAATGCCCCACATGACCATGCACACAACTGCAGTAAACACACTGCGCATGTGGCCCCTCCTAAGTGCTGGCAGGCCACGGTGCATGTATAAGACCCCAAGTCAAAGCTCAAATGGTGCACTTGGATCTCTCAAGTCACCTACTTGGCCCTCTTCAAGTGTACTTCCTTTCCTTCCTGGTCTAAAACTTGCCTCAGTCTCTCACTCTGCCTTATGCCCCTTGGATGAGTTCTTTCCTCTGAGGAGGCAAGAAATGTGGTTGCTGCAAACCCGTATGGATTTGTCACTGCTAACAATCTCTCCATTTGTTTCTTTTCTTTTCTTTTTCTTTTTTTTTTTTTTTTT
>NW_012107186.1:131078-134962 GCF_000951045.1 Mandrillus leucophaeus
GGACCAGGTGTGCTGTTTGCACAGTGCAAAGAAGCTGGCCATCCCACCCTAATCTTTTATTATGTAGATGGGGTCTCTACCTGTCCAGTGCCATGTTGCCTGCTTTTTTACTGCATATGTAGGGACAAAGAAAAGGGAAGATGGAGCCTCCATGTTGAACGTGCCTGGCCTCCAGGCAGCCTTTTCCTATTGGCGCAGCAGCCAGCATTCACTTGCTTATCTATGTCTGCAGCTTTATTTTACAGGCTGCTCTTTGTTTGAAAAGAAATGATTTGGGGACTGCTTTTTATTAAAAGGGAAACCTTGCCAAAGACTCTCTTACTCTGACTAAATGCCTAAATAATTTATTTCTAGCTCCTGTATCATTAGGAGGCTGAGGTGAGAGGTTTCCTTGAGCCTGGGAGGTCGAGGCTGCAGTGAGCTTGACAGGCAACTGCACTCCAGCCTGGGTGACAGAGCCAGACCCTGCCTCAAAAAAAAAAAAAAAAAAAACAGGAGGAAAAAAAAAAACCCTAAAAATGTGTCTTATTTCTCACTACATTGAAATGCCACTTGTATCATAAACTTCATTCTCACTTGTTTTAATCTATTTTTGGACTCTATTTTGTTTAACTCATTTTGTTAGAGTAGGTAATTTGGCAGACATGAACAGGGCAGGAGAGCACCTCCCCCAAACCACCTCCCGGCCCCACCACAACCACTCCAGGAATATCAGGTGACCATCTTGCTGAAACAGTCATTGGTCACAACTGGTGCCAGGAAAAGGCAGTCTCCCAATGGCTAGAAACACCTGAAGCTGGTGATCGGCAGCTTCACATTAAGATCTCAGGAGTTGGGCGAGTGGGCTCAAGCATGCACACCAAGAGGCAAAATGCTGGAGTTTAACTGGTATATGACCTTCCTCTAGGAATGTTCGACTGGTAAGGGAAGAATGCCCCACATGACCATGCACACAACTGCAGTAAACACACTGCGCATGTGGCCCCTCCTAAGTGCTGGCAGGCCACGGTGCATGTATAAGACCCCAAGTCAAAGCTCAAATGGTGCACTTGGATCTCTCAAGTCACCTACTTGGCCCTCTTCAAGTGTACTTCCTTTCCTTCCTGGTCTAAAACTTGCCTCAGTCTCTCACTCTGCCTTATGCCCCTTGGATGAGTTCTTTCCTCTGAGGAGGCAAGAAATGTGGTTGCTGCAAACCCGTATGGATTTGTCACTGCTAACAATCTCTCCATTTGTTTCTTTTCTTTTCTTTTTCTTTTTTTTTTTTTTTTTGAGACAGAGTCTTGCTCTATCACCCGGGTTGGAGTGCGGTGGCTCAATCTCAGCTCACTGCAACCTCTGCCCCAGGTTCAAGCGATTCTCCTGTCTTAGCCTCCGTAGTAGCTGGGATTAGAGGTATCTGCCACCATGCCTGGCTAATTTTTGTATTTTTAGTAGATGTAGAAAATAAAAAGTTTCTTCTTCAAAGTTTTCCTTCTTATTAAAAAATAAATCATAAGTGTTAGAAATAATAGTTTCATTTAAAGACTAACTCTTCAAGCCTCCTAGCTTTGTGCTAATAACCGTGTGTTAAGCCCTATCCTACGTAACTGTTGGACATGCTCACAGGCACGTTCCAGCTCACAGCCTATGCTCCTTCGTTATTTGGAAATGTTATTGCTTCCTTAAACCTTTCGTAAGCAACTTCTTTGTTCTTCCCTGCACTTACCTATTTAGGAAAGTTTTAGGGTATTAGCAAATTGGGTGTCAGTTTAAGATTGTCATGTCCTGCTCCAACCAATGGATGCAGAATACAGCAGTAAGGATGACCCAAATGCGTAAGGAATAAATGTGTCTGCTTTTCCTTTGTTCAAGGGTGCTCTCGCCATTTTTCCATCTGCGATTGAGCACCCTTTCTGCAGAAAGTAAAGATGGCCTTGCTGAGATATCTTTTGTCTCTGTGCTGACTTTTCTTCGTGGCACTGATTATCTATTTCTAACAATTTTGGTATTTCTAACAGTAGAGGTGGGGTTTCACCATGTTGGCCAGGCTGGTCTTAAGTTCCTGACCTCAAGTGATCCGCCCACCTTGGTCTCCCAACGTACTGGGATAACAGGCGTGAGCCACTGCACACAGCTCTTCATTTGTTTCTCTAGGAACTATTTTAATTACTGTAACTTCATAATATGTTTTTTGTTTGTTTATTTGTTTGTTTGTGAGACAAACCAGCCCAGGCTGGAGTACAGTGGTGTGATCATAGCTCCCTGCAGCCTTGATCTTGCAGGTTCTAGCAATCCTCCTGCCTCAGCCTCCTAGCTGGAATTACAGACACACACCACTGAAACCACCATTACAAAAAGCATATCAGTGAGAAAATGATGGCAGTGGGAAAGATCTGATCTTGCCAAGCCCCCTCACCACCATCCCCCACCCTGTCTTTGGCCTTCTGGCTGCCCTTAATTATTCCTGGGCTTAGGCCAAGATAACTTTGGGAGACATTTAGTTTATAGTTTAAACGATAGTAGCCCTTCCCCAAACTCAACTGCCTTTATAATACTAATGAGAGAGCACCAGGCTAGGAGGATAGAGGATCCTGAATTCTCCTAGGGTATAGATGTAAATGATTGCCAGCCATTATTCTGAAGGTCACAAAATATGCAACTTCCCCCAATTACTCCTGCAGATAACATCACTACTGTAGAACCAATGATTGGCCTTTTGAGATGTCTTTTCAGGTTTTTTTGCATGTCTAATACGGATGGCTCCATGTGGATCCACCAACTGCTCCTGTGGCCCCACCCGGAAGTGACTCAGTGCCCGGAAGGACCATTTCCCACACCCCTGCGATTGCATTCCCAACCAACCAGCAGCAAGCACTCTACCTAGTCACCCCAACCCCTTTCCTCAAACTACCTTTTAAAAACCCTAGCCCCCAAATGCTCTAGGAGACTGATTTGAGACAAAAAAAAAAAAAAAAAAAAAACTCCAGTTTTTCATTCAGCCAGCTCTGTGTGAATTAAACTCTTTCTCCACTGCAATTCCCCTGCCTTGATAAATTGGCTCCATCTGGGCAGCGGGCAAGAAGAATTCATTGGGCAGTTACACCACCACGCCCAGCGTATTTTTTTTATTTATTTATTTTTAGTGAAGACGAGGTCTCACTGTGTTGCTCAAGCTAGTCTTGAACTCCTGAGCTCAAGTGATCCTCCTACTTCCACCTCCTAAAGTGCCAGGATGACAGGTGTGAGCCACCGTGCCCATCCCATAATGTCTTAACATCTGGAGAATAATACATGTTTTCTTTAATACTCAAAATAATTCAATGAGTAAAATCCTTCTTCCATGATTGCAAATGAGGAAATGGAAGAGCAGTGAAGCAACTTGTCCCTGACCACAGGGACGTTAAGTGCAACCCTGAGATCTGCACTAGCCTCTGCATTTCTCTCCAGGGCCTTTTTGAATGCATGGCCTTCTAGTAGAGCTTTGTGGTTTCTCATGTCATCCTAAGACTCAGAAAGGCCGTCAGGTTTCCCGTGGTACAATCAAAAGTCTTATAATTTGTTGGTCTTGTTAGTCTTAGATAGTCCCAGTTAATAGAAAAATAATATATACACACACACACACACACACATACACACACATGCATATATAAATTATAAGGATATTTTGTCTTTTTTTTTTTTTTTTTGAAACAGGGGCCTGCTCTGTCGCCCAGGCTGGAGTTCAGTGGCACTAACACAGCCAACCACAGCCTTGACCTCTCAGGCTTATGCAACCCTCCCATCTCAGCCTCCCAAGAAACTGGGACCACAGGCATGGGCCATCACGCCTGGCCAATTTTTCAATTTTTTTGTAGAGATGGGGTCTCCCTGTGTTGCTCAGGCTGATCTCAAACTCCTGGGCT
>NW_012107186.1:135782-138773 GCF_000951045.1 Mandrillus leucophaeus
AAGACAGGTCCCTGTCTGTGGCCTGTTAGGAACCAGGCTGTACACCAGGAGGTGAGTGGTGGGCAAGTGAGCATTACCACCTGTATTAGTCCATTTTCACACTGCTATAAAGTGTAAGATATACCTGAGACAGTAATTTATAAATGAAGGAGGTTTAATTGATTCACAGTTCCACATAGCTGGGGAGGCCTCAGGAAACTTACTGGTGGAGGCAGTTTTTTTTGTTTTTTTTTTTTCCGAGACAGACTCTCACTCTGTCACCCAGGCTGGAGTGCAGTGGCGAGATCTCAGCTCACTACAGCCTCCGCCTCCTGGGTTCAAGCAATTCTCCTGCCTCAGCCTCCTGAGTAGCTGGAATTATAGGCGCCCATTACTGTGCCCAGCTAATTTTTGTATTTTTAGTAGAGACAGAGTTTCACCATGTTGGCCAGGCTGGTCTCAAGCTCCTGACCTTGTGATCCACTCGCCTCAGGCTCCCAAAGTGCTGGGATTACACTATGAGCCACCACGCCCGGCGCAGGCACTTTCTTCACAAGGCAGCAGGAAAGATAGAGAAAAGCCCAGAGGAAACTGTCACTTATAAAACAATCAGATCTCATGAGAACTCCCTCACTATCATGGGAACAGTATGGGGAAACTGCCCCCATGATCCAATCACCTCCCACCAGGTCTCTCCCTCAACACCTGAGGATTACAATTCAAGAAGAGATTTGGGTGGGTACACAAAACCTAACTATATCATTCTGCCCCTGCCCCCTCCCAAATCTCATGGCCCCTTCACATTTCAAAACCAATCATGTCTTCCCAACAGTCCCTCAGAGTCTTAATTCATTCCAGTATTAACCCAAAGTTCCAGTCCAAAGTCTCATCTGAGATTAGGCAAGTCCCTTCTGCCTATGAGTCTGTAAAGTCAAAAGCAAGTTAGTTACTTCCTAGATACAGAGGTACAGGCATTGGGCAAATTTTTCCATTCCAAATGGGAGAAATTGGCCAAAACCAAGGGGCCACGGGTCTCACACAAGTCCAAAATCCAGCAGGGCAGTCATTAAATCTTAAAGCTCCAAAATAATATCCTTTGACTCCATGTCTCACATCCAAAATGTGCTGATGCATGGCCTTGGGCAGCTCTGCCCCTGTAGCTTTGCAGGGTACAGCCCACCCCCTCCGACTGCCGGCTGCTTTCACAAGCAGGCATTGAGTGTTTGTGGCGTGTCTGTGGCTTCTACAGGTGCATGGTGCAAGTTGTCAGTGAATCTACCATTCTGGGGTCTGAAGGATGGTGGCCTCTTCTCATAGCTCCACTAGGCTGCCTGAGCTCCACCTCCTGTCAGATCAGTGGCGGCCTCAGATTCTCCTAGGAGCAGGAACCCTATTGTAAACTGCACATATGAGGGATCTAGGTTGTGTGCTCCCTATGGGAATCTAACTAATGCCTGATGAGCTGAGGTGGAATAATTTCATCCCACAACCGTTCCCCCTCACTCCCACCCCAACCCCAGGTCCGTGGAAAAATTGTCTCCCACGAAACCGGTCCCTGGTGCCAAAAAGCTAAGGGACTGCTGCTGTAAGAAACCAGTCCCAATTTCCTTAGACAGAAAACTTGAAATTGCCATGTAGGGATAGTCAAAGGGTGGAAAAGCTGTTTAAGAAGCTGTTTTCTCCTGGTCCTTCTCCCTGAGATTCTGCAGTTTTATGCAACAAGATCAAGAAGGTATCATTGCACATAGATGTTTACTGATATCGCAGAGCTAAGATTTAGTGAGCATCGCTTGATGCCTGATCTGTGCTAGGGGCCTGATAAATCTCACCGGATCCTGACATAGAAGTTTTATTATACATATCTTTCCCATTTTGATACTTTTTAAAGTGCGAGACAATGTATTTTGGGGAGAAGGGAACCAGAGCAATAGAGAATCATTTTATAGAAAGTGAAACTCTGACAAAGCCATTCACAGAGATAAACTCTTCTGCAATTTTTTTTCACTTAGTACTATATCTTGAAACCATATCTGGGCTGAGCACTGTGACTCACACCTGTAATTCCAACACTTTGGGAGGCCAAAGGGGGTGGATCCCTTGAGCTCAGAAATTTGAGACCACCCTGGACAACATATCGAGACCCTGTCTCTACAAAAATTAGCCTGGTGCGGTGGCATACCCCTGCAGTCCCAGCTGCTCAGGAGGTTGAGGTGGGAGGATTGCCTGAGCCTGGGAGGTTGATGCTGCAGTGAGCTGTGATTGTGCCACCGCACTCTAGCCTGGGTGACAGAGCAAGACCCTGTCTCAAAACAAAAAACAAAACATAAAGAAAGCATAAAAGAAAATATCTCTGCATCAGATCTTATTCTTTTTAACAGCAGGATCATATTCCATTGGATTGATGTATCACTTCTTAATTAACCATTTCCCTGTTTATGGTTGTTTCCAATTTTGGCTACTGCAAAAGTGCTGCAATAAACATCCTTTTACGTGTATCTGCAGTAAACATCCTTGTACATGTCAAGAGTTTCAGAGAAGTTCCTAGAGGTGAAATGGCTGCTTCAAAAAGTAAGCAGATATAAATATTGTTAATAGTTCTTGCCCAACTGCTTTCCAGAATGTTTGTGTTTTCAGTACATTTTCCAGATAAGGGCTCTTGGGTCTTGTAAACTAAGGGCTGTCTTTCCTTTCTGAGCTTTAGAGTACTTGATTCTATAATGATTACAGAACGATGAAACGATGAGCCCCTCGAGACAGGATTTCACTCTTTCTTTATCTTGCTGTCAAATGCATGCCAAGTGTGTTCAGACAGAACCTACATTACTCTCTGCCTGGCCGTGTGATTCTCCACCACTCAAAGGCTTCTCCAACACATTTCTGTGTGGCTCCCTGGGAGCTGCTGGCAGATGGCCTGGGGCCTGTCAATGAGCCTTTGTGAACACAATCAGTTTGCAGAACTGAGGGAGTGAGGTGTCCTGACCCATTTTCTGCTTCCATCACACCAGAAGTTGT
>NW_012107186.1:142583-145045 GCF_000951045.1 Mandrillus leucophaeus
AAGACCAGCCTGGCCAACATGGCAAAACCCTGTCTCTACTAAAAATACAAAAATTAGCTGCACATGGTGGTGGGTGCCTATAATCCCAGCTACCTGGGAGGCTGAGGTGGGAGAATCACTTGAACCTGGGAGGCAGAGGTTACAGTGAGCTGAGATTGCACCGTTGCACTCCAGCCTCGACGAGAAGAGCAAAACTCTGTCTCAAAAATAAATAAATAAATAAATAAAAATCGCCTTTTACAAAAATGGTTGGCTCATTTGAAACCATTCAAAAGAAAGTATTTGTTTTGGAAAAACAAATACGCTATTGTTGGGCCTCAAATTGGTAATTTGTCAATTTTAGATGCTGACTCTTAATACAATATAAAGGAGGTCCAATTTAAAAACATGTTAAATTAGGCTGGGCTGGTGGGGAGAGCCAAGCAGGTCGGGCTAGGCCACCTGAGGAATGGCAGAGGCAGCGGCCCGGAGGGCAGGTAAAGGGAGCAAGAAGGAAATGGGAAGGGGGATGAGGGCCATGCTGTTGGGCTTTGAGGACAGTCGCCCCCGGCTCACAGGAGCGGCCCCATGGCTGTGGCTGCTGACATGAAGACTCCAGTCAAAGGAACTGTGTTGAGTGTCTTTTGATTGACCCATGGACATTTGGGGCATTAGACTATGAGTCTCTGGATCTTACTTAAAGCATGTGTTTTAGCTTGCTTGCTCTGATACCACTCTGACAGGGGAGGAGGAGCAGCCTCATCACAGTCAGATGGAGGTACAGGTCCAGGTATAATCACTAGATGGATTCCTCTTGTGTTCTGCACAGACAAAACCAAATCACAGAGACAGCAGTGTTGCAGTAGAGAAAGAGTTTAATTAATGCAAAGCTCGCCAAGCAAAAGGATGGGAGTTTATTACTCAAGTAAGTCTCCTGAAGAATTCAGAGGCTAGGGATTTTATGGCTAATTTAGCAAGCAGAGGCTAGGGAATGGGTGCTGCTGATTGGTAGGGGATGAAATCACAGGGGTGTGAAAATGAGTCCTCTGGGTGATGGCCACAGGACTGGGTGAGTCATGACTCTTGGGTCCAGGTGGAGTCAGTTGGTCCCAGAATTAAAAAGCCTGAAAAATACCACAAAAGACCAATCTTAGGTTCTACAACAGGGATGTTATCTATAGAAGTGATTGGGGAAGTCACACATCTTGTGGCCTCTGGCACCATGACTCCCAACTAGTAAAGGATTATAGGAAAGCCACCTAAGGAACCATGGTTGGTTATCATTTAACTACACTTGCATCTTAGCAAAATTCAGGCCCCTCCCATCATCCTCATTTTGTGGACTTTCATTAGTCTTACAAAGGCTGTTTCAGTCCCTGAACAAGGAGGGGGTCAGTTTTATGGAGGGGCTATTATCATCCTTGCTTTAAAGTTAAACTATAAACTAAATTCCTCCCATGGCTAGCTTGGCTTGCACTCAGGAATGAGTGAGGACAGCCAGCCTGTAAGACTAGAAGCAAGATGGACCCAGCCATGCTAGATTTCTCTCACTCTCATAATTTCAGCAAAGATGATTTCACATGCTCCCCACTCCCCACTCAGCCAATGTTGGTTCTCAAGGGTGGGGACTCATTACTGCTAGGCAGGGACAATGGTTTCCACTAACACTTCTCTGGCTGGCAGGGATTGGAATTCCTAGTTACTGCTCCCCACTTGGTCTCTACTGATACTAAGTTGTGGGGTAGCCTTGTTACCCCTGGGTCTTGGTGAAAGTCCTTATTCTTTTTTTTTTTTTTTGAGACAGGGCCTTGCTCTGTTGCCCAAACTGAAGTGCTGTGGTACCATCTCAGCTAACTGCAACCTTGACCTCCTGGGCTCGAGTGGTCCTCCCACCTCAGCCTCTGAAGTAGCTGGGACGATAGGCATGCACTACCACACCTAGCTAATTTTTGTAGAAAGGGGGTCTTACTCTGTTGCCCAAGATGATGTTGAACTTCTACATTCAAGCAATCCTCCTGCCTTGGCCTCCCAAAGTGCTGGGATTACAGGTGTGAGCTACTGCACCTGGCCAGTCCATATGCTTCACCAGGCTCTTCTGTAACCCCCAGAAGAGAGGAGCAGATCCCCCTCATCATAACCTGGGGAGAGAGAGAGTCCCCCACTTGGCCTTTACTGGTAGAGGTGGGTGTCAGTCCAGAATTTTTTCTTCGACGTTTGGCAAGGTATAAACTAAAAATAAGATCCTAAGGCCCACATCAACTGAATGGGCCCCCTCTTGACCAAGGGAACCCTAGAAAAACCTTAAAAACTGAATTCCCAGGCACTACGGGAAGGGAGGTCAGATATGCCCCATTATATCCCTCCCTTTCAGAGTTTAGGTGGAGCAACTGATGAGTATTAATGTTAAAATAGAGATCATAAGACTAGGCCGGGCACGGTGGCTCATGCCTGTAATCCCAGCACTTTGGGAGGCCAAGGCAGCA
>NW_012107186.1:145095-147940 GCF_000951045.1 Mandrillus leucophaeus
ACTTTCTAAAGAAAGGGCCCAAAAGCCCTTGGAAAGTAAATCATTTTGGCAACAACATGCTCTCAGACCAGTCTCTCAAATGCCACAGAAGAGCTTTTTCCATAGGTCATAAACTAGAGTACAGAGCTAGCACTGAAGTGCAGTTCAGCCTGGTAGGGCATAGGAAATAGCACTTTTGTGTGTGGTCAGTTTGGACACCGGGTCTTTCTAAACCCTGACCCAATTACAGACGGCATCCCAATGTAGCTAGATAATCTATTGATAGCCAACAATTTCACATATAAAATGAAATTCTAATTGGGAGGCTGAGTCAGAAGGATCACGTTGGCCCAGGAGGTCAAGGCTGCAGTGAGCTGTGATCGCACCAGTGCACTCCAGCCTGGGTGACAGAACAAGATCCCATCTCTAAAAATTAAAAAAAAATTCAATTACTTTTTCAAATTATTATTAATTAGCACAGGAATACCTCAAGGGAGATTAAAAGAAGTAAAAGGAATGTGGCATACTTAAATCAGGTCTATTTACCCAAAATATAACCAATAGCTCCATATGTGTCTGTTTGTTAACCATCTCCATGAATGACACAGTGCTGGGACTGCCTGGGAAGCCCCTTCCCTTATTTTCTAAAGGGGAAACAGAATGGGCTCTGTTCCATGATCTTCTTCTCCCAAATAGGATAATTGACTACCCTGTGTCAAGTAAGACTGGAAGACTCTGAAGATTGAAAAATAATTAATCCTTTCAAATAAAATTACCTGACCTGTGTAACAAACACATGGGCCTGGATTTTCTCATTTTGGGTGGGTGACCTCAAAGCATGGCAAAACTTCCAAATAAAATAAGGAATGCATTTTGTGAAACATGTTCATAAATATAATTGACAGAACCAAAACTTGGTTTCCAGAAACAGTTACTCTAAGGATAGTAGGAACTTGTTTTGCAGTTTGTATAGACAATCGGGCAACTCCTCCAAAGGCTTGGAGTTAGATTAGAATTCCCTAATGGGGTAGCTGTAGATTAATCCACACCTGCCTAGATGATCCTACATCATCTGAGTTCAGCCAGTTTCTACCTATATTCTAATTTTTCCATATGAACAAAATTCTAGACCATGTGCAATTGCAAAACCTCAAATATTATGTGACCCAATAAATGAGCTTGTCCAAATACATAGACTCTTAAAATGATTAACCCAGAATCTAGGACTGTTTATCCTTATTTTAACGTTCTAAACAACATGACCCTACTCACTACCAGTTACAAACTGGCTTCCTGTGAATACTGTCTGTTTAAATTAAACTCAATTCTACCATCTGACCAAACTTCAAACCGAAGTGGCTTTATGGAGTGCTATAAGCAGTAGCACCAACACTTTCATGTGAAGTTACACTAGTTATTCTTCTACTGTCCATGATGTCAATTAATAGTTGAGATAATGATGAATCCTAACCAAAACTCAGGAAAGCGGTGGGATATAAAACCTCCAGAGATGTTTTGGGGCTCTGAGAACACAGATCTGTAACTAGGTACCCCAATTTTTCTAAGAAATAGTTTAATTATTTTTTCTCTTTCTTCTTTTTCCTCCTTTTCCCCACCTCCTACTTTAGCTCTTTAGAAATGCAATAATAGCCTATTACTGCCTCTTCATCAGACATTTCTTAGAGGGCAAATTCATCTAACGTTGTGCTTAGACACGAGCAGAACGTTCACCCACCACGAGGCTGCCTCAAGAGATAACAGTCGATTTACAATCCAAAGTCCCACTACAGAACTCTCTCCCCCAGTGGAGAGTTTTAGGCCAGTTTTACAACCCATTTCTGCCCATGAAAATGCCAGTCCAACTGCCCAGTAGGTAAGATACTAAGCTGGCATGAGGACCACCCCCCAACCTGCTCACCTCCTCCCCTGCCTTTCAAAAGTACCCACTTTCTGCTCCAAGAGCAAAGCAGTACCCTTAAGCCAGGAAACCTGTACTTCTTCCCCTAAACTGGCTTTGGAATAAAAGCCACTTTATACCAGACCTTGCTCTTATGAATTGGATTCTGCAAGTAGCAGAATAGACCCTGCATTTTGGTTACAATCTGGGCCTTCGTCAAGTGGCCTGCTCATTACTGTAAAGTCTGGTCCTACAGCCATCATGTGGAAATGGCACTGGATGTGGCCAGGGCCAGTGTCCCTCAGCTCCCTGTAGAGCATCAGAAGGGACTGGGGGAGGCTCAGAGCACCAGCAGCAACTTCTCAGCATGGATGAGGGGACACTGGGCAGAGGTGACACTGGCTATACAAGCCAGAGGCCGTGGAAGGACTGTAGGCATCAGTGGCAGATGCTGCAGCAAGTGAGGTCAATGACCAGCGACCAGGCCAAATGGAGGACATTGCTGTACAGGGTGGCGGAAGATAGTGTGGACCAGTACTACTCCCCACCCTCTACAGGACTCAGTTACAATTAATCTATCAACCACATACATAGAATTCTCATTATACCTTAATTATGGGTTAGAGACCCTACTTCCTTGATGCATCCACTTGACAACATCCACCTTAATATCTCTAATTTACTTTTAGTGTAAAATACTGCTATAAGGTGAGCTCTGCTAATAATGGCATCTAAACCCCACAATACTAGTTCTATTCAAAATCCTATTTTTCAATGCTAGGAATCTTTATCCCAACCATAGGGATGATGCCGTAATCTGCTTACTTTATTTATTTATTCACTTATGTATATTTATTTATTTATTTATGAGACGGAGTCTCGCTTTGTCACCCAGGCTGGAGTGCAGTGGTGCAATCTCAGCTCACCGCAACCTCTGCTTCCTGGGTTCAGGCGATTCTCGTGCGTCAG
>NW_012107186.1:147990-149541 GCF_000951045.1 Mandrillus leucophaeus
AAGGAAAGGAAAGGAAGGAAGGAGAGAGAGAGAGAAAGAGAAAGAGAAAGAGAAAGAAAAAGAAAGAAAGAAAGAAAACAAAGAAACAGAAAAGGAAGGAAGGAAGGAAAGAAGGAAGGAAGGAGAAAGAATCCACAGTAACTAAAGTAAAAAGAAAAAAATCAAAAAGAAAAAGAAAAACATTTTGACATCAAAAAGCCAACGTTAGATTCTAGAGTAGTGATGTTATCGTCACGAGTAATTGGAGAAGTTGCAAATCTTATGACCTCCAGCATAACGGCAGATAATTATTTGGAATTCGAGCCCTTCTCTTTCTCTTAACTTGGTGGCCTTTCATTAGTTTTATAACAGTTCAGTTTTGGGGAAGGACCATCATCATTTAAACTATAAAATAGGCCAGCACAATTGCTCACGCCTGTAGTCTCAGCACTTTGGGAGGCCGAGGTAAGCGTATCACCTGAGGTCAGGAGTTCGAGACCAGCCTTGCCAACATGGTGAAACCCCATCTCTATTGAAAGTACAAAAATTAATCAGGTATGGTGGTGAACGCCCGTAATCTCAGCTACTTAGGAGGCTGAGGCATGAGAATTGCTTGAACTTGGGAAGTGGAGGTTGCAGTGAGCCAAGATTGCACCACTGCACTCCAGCCTGGGTGATGGAGTGAGACTCCGTCTCAAAAAATAAAATAAAATAAAATATAAAATAAATTTCTCCCAAAGTTAGCTTGGCCCACACCCAAGAATGAACAGACAGCCAATCTGTGCAGCTACAGACAAATGCAGTCAGACACATCAGATTTATCTTCCTGTCTTAATTTTGCAAAGGTGATTTCATTATTGCCTTAAAATGTGTATCACGGAAATAATCACATTTTCTTATCAATTACATTATAATGAACTCTCATAAAATCTTTAATCATGACCATCTTAAGAATTTCAACATCCATAGTTAATTGTTTTATTTTTGTTACAGTGGGAAGCTAGTCAGGCAGAAACAGGGCAGGAGCAGGCCTCATGCCTCACCAGGAATTGCCTTTGCAAAATGACTGAGACAGTGAAAGAGGTCTAACTTAACCGACCCCATCTTGCTTCTAACCTCCAAGCTGCCCTTATTCATTCCTGGGCATAGGTTGAACTAACTTTGGAAGAAACTCAGTTTATAGCTTATAGTTTAAAACAAAGATGATAGCAGCCCTTTCCCAAAGCAGATCTGCTTCTTGCCTGGGAACTAGATTACCTTTGTAGGACTGACACTAGCCACAAGAGTAGAAATTATGGTTTAGGAGTCATGCAGCTGGAGGCTACAAGATTCTGACCCTCCCTAAACTGTTCCTAAGATCAGTACTTGATATTTTGCAGACCCTGTACTTGATGGATCAGCTGGCACCACCCAGTTCAATAAACTGACTCATCTGATCTTGCAGCCCGCACCTAGGAACTGACTCAGTGAAAGACAGCTTCAACTCCCTATGATTTCATCCCTGACCAATCAGCTCTCCTGGCTCCTGGCTTCCTCCCACCCACCAAGTTGTCCTTAGAAACTCTGCTCCCC
>NW_012107186.1:152526-154001 GCF_000951045.1 Mandrillus leucophaeus
GATGAAACCCTATCTCTACTAAAAATACAAAAATTAGCTGGGCATGGTGGTGGGCATCTGTAATCCCAGCCACTCAGAAGGCTAAGGGAGGAGGATTGCTTGAACCCGGGAGGCGGAGATTGCAGTAAGCCGAGATTGCACCACTCCACTCCATCCTGGGCAACAGTGAGTCTCTATCTCAAAAAACAAACAAAAAACATCAGCCTTCTCTCATAAAAGAGATAAGATTGGGGGTGTTTTTTTAAAAAAACAACTACATTGGCTGGGTGTGGTGGTTCATGCCTGTAATCTCAGCACTTCGGGAGGCTGAGGTGGAAGGATTGCTTGAGCTCAAGAGCTCAAGACCAGCCTGGACAACATGGTGAGACCTTGTCTCTAATTTAAAAAATATTTTAAATTAAAATTTTGAAATATTTTTTAAAAGCTATGTTAGTTTTTGTATTTGCTCTTGAAATTTTTTTTCACTTTGGTTATATGGATAACTAAGTATTGTTTCACAGTTACTTGTGATTTCTTTGTGTGTGTGTGTGAGAGAGAGACGGAGTTTCGCTCTTTTTGCCCAGGCTGGAGTGCAGTGGCACAATCTCAGCTCACCGCAACCTCCACCTCCTGGGTTAAAGCAATTCTCATCTCAGCCTCCAAAGTAGTTGGGATCACAGGCATGTGTCATCACGCCCAGCTGATTTTTAGTAGAGACGAGGTTTCTCCATGTTGGTCACACTGGTCTCAAACTCCCAGCCTCAGGTGATCCATCTGCCTCGGCCTTCCAAAGTGCTGGGATTACAAGCATGAGCCACTACACCCAGCCCCTGTTGATTTATTTTAATCAAGATTTTAAACGTTTTGACAGTTTTGACAACTTTCCCAAATTAAAATCTAAATGAAGTCTTTTTGACCTAGAACTCACTCTGAGATTTTACAGAGAGGTATTAAACTAATTAGGCTTATTTGATATGTTAAAATACATAGGAAGCATGACTGAAAAAGAAGTAGCCAGGCACAGTGGCTCACACCTGGAATCCCAGCATTTTGGGAGGTCAAGGTGGGGGGATTGCTTGAGGCCAGGAGTTCAAGACCACCCTTTGCAACATGGCAAGACCCCATCTCTAAATATTAAAAAAAATAAAAAGAAAGAAAGAAAGAGAGAGAGAAAGAAAGAGAGAGAGAGAGAGAGAGAAGTGATGCTTAATCTTTTAAAAGTTTCCTTTGTATGGATATATGTTATTAATATGAATGTTCCATGCTATGTCCTGGTATAATGCTATCAGTCATAATTCTAGTTTTTTGGTTTGTTGTTGTTGTTGTTTCTTGAGATGGAGTCTCACTCTGTCACCAGGCTGGAGTGCAGTCATGTGATCTCCGCTCACTGCAACCTCCGCCCCCCAACCCCCACCTGGTTCAAGCAATTCTCCTGCCTCAACAGGCGCCTGCCACCATGGCTAGCTAATTTTGTATTTTTAGTGGAGATGGGGTTT
>NW_012107186.1:158896-162044 GCF_000951045.1 Mandrillus leucophaeus
CTGAGGAGGCACAGAGAGGGAGGGAGGGCTGCTAGCATGTTGTCACCTCTCACTGGGAGAGACTGATTTGAGTAATAATAAAACTCCGGTCTCCTGCACAGCCAGCTCTGTGTGAATTAGTCTTTCTCTATTGCAATTCCCCTGTGTTGATGAATTGGCTCTCTCTAGGAGGTGAACAAGATGAACCCCTTGGGTGGTTACAATCAGGCAGTTGTCACACTGCCTCTCTAAAATAATAATTCGTCCCAGCCACTGCCAAAGAAAGGCAGTCTCCCTATAGATTAAAAAAAACCCTGAAACTGGTGATCAGCATCTTCCTGATAAGATCTCAGGAGTTGGGCGAGTGAGTTCAAGCATGCACATTAAGAGGCAAAATGGTGGAGTTTAACTGATATATGACCTTCTTGGGGTATTCCACTGGAAAAGGAATGCAAGATGCTGGAAGTATGCCAACATATAAAGCCCCAAGTCAAAAGGTCAAACCTGGCTGGGCACGGTGGCTCATACCTGTAATCCTAGCACTTTGGGAGGCCAAGGCAGGCAGATCACTTGAGGTCAGAAGCTTGAGACCAGCCTGGCCAACATGGTGAAACCTTGTCTCTACTAAAAATACAAAATTAGCCGTGCATGGTGGTGTACACCTGTAATCCCAGCTACTCACTTGGGAGGCTGAGGGAGGAGAATTGCTTGAACCCAGGATGTGGAGGCTGCAGTTAGCTGAGATCAAGCCATTGCACTCCACCCTGGTCAAGAGCGAAACTCCATCATATAAAAAAAATTAAAAAATAAAAAGGTCAAACCCCAGACTTGACCTCCAAGATGTCCTCATGGCTCTCTTCCAAGTGTACTTTCTTTTCATTACTGCTCTAAAGCTTTTTAATAAACTTTCACTCCTGCTCTGAAACTTGCCTTGGACTCTTCTTCTGCCTTATGCCCCTCAGTCCAGAATTCTGATAATGAAACTGGTGGGTTCTTAAAACTGCTAACCAAGATAAAGCAGAACAAGAATTAATTACCTGGGACTAAATAAACTGAGGAGGCTGATTATAATTTTTATGACTCCTTGTTTGAAACATTGCTTTTTTAAATGTTTTGTTTTTTCCTGATTTAAGGAAATGTTTTTTTTCTTTTTCTTAAGCTAACTATAATTTACAGCAATCTGGTAAATTATACGTTTATAAACAGAATTGAAGTATTTATTTTTTTCTCTCTACCTGTTCCATCTGGAATTCAGAACTCTTACGAAGCAGTCTTATTTTCATGGCAATGTAGTTTTTTGCATAGGTTCAATGAGAATCTGTTCTGTGTATAATAGAACACAACTGGAAACACTGGTGATATTACCAATTATTTCACTGAGCCGTACATGAGAAGAACGTGCACAGAATCAGATATGACCTGACTGTTTTTGGGAACTAAAGAGGACTTTAAGGAACCAATAAGGCCTTTTGGAGGAATTGACTTGGTACCTGGCTCAAAAGGGCTCCTGGCCTTATGGTGTCAACCTAAAAGGAAGAAGTTGTGGCAAAATTAGTACAAGTAAAATGTTTATTTGAGTCACGCTTGAGGATTGCAACCCAGGAACACAGATTCAAGTTGCCCTGAATACGTACTCTGCTTAGCAGCAATTACAAGTGGATTTTTATGGGAGAGAAGAGGCAGTTTCTGAGTTGTTTACGAAGAATTTACATTAAAACAACATGAGTTATTGATTGGCTATACATCGTTAAACTGAGAGTGTGGGTTATAGTGTCTGTTATAGCATTGTTGTGTTAATTTATAGCTACCTGTGGTAATAGCAACAGGTTCAAGAGATGAATACATAGCTCAACAGAGGGGGAGTAGAATGTGTAGAATGTGATTGCTGTCAGCACACTGATCATAAGACCCTCTCGTTCACCAAAAGCTAAAGGGCCTTAGCAGCAAGCACACTGTAAGGCATACCACATCTTGTTTGACCATGTCACCCCGGAATCAGCAGTGATTTTTAAAAATCAAATGATACATGAGGGTTTGACTAAGCTATCCTCAGAATGGTAAATTTCATCCTAGCAACTGAATTTAAGTGAATGGTATCATTGACTTAAACAAGTACTCTCCAGTGTGCAGTATGTTTAAAATTTAAAAAGTGGCTGGACGCAGTGATTCACGCCTGGGATTTACTCATTTTTTAGGTATCGCCCATGTATACATGAGGCACACATGTAATTAAACATCTGCTTCTTTTTCTCTTGTAATCTGTCTTTTGTTACAGGGGTCTATCCTGTCCACCTAAAAGGAAGGGATTGAGACACAAAGTATAATTTAAAGAGTCTACTTGAGACAACGTGAGGACAGCTGCCTGGAGGACTCCGACTCAAGCAACCTCGAATAGAAGCTCCATTTGGTCTTGGCTACAAGTGGATTTTTAAAGGCAATAAAAGGGGGATACAAAGTTGCTTGTCCAGAATTCTCATTGTTTACAGAAATAGCACTGATTTGTGATTGGCCGTATATTGTTATAAGGTACAGGGTATGTGTCATAGTGTGCAGTGCACCATTCTTAGGTTAATTCACTACCTGTGGCACTAGCAAGTAGTTTCAATAGATGAACACATAGCTCAGTGGGGAGCAGGACATGATTGCTGGCTCATTTTTATGTCTCTCTGGGGTTAAATAATTTCTTTTCTTTTTTCTTTTTTTTTTTCCTGAAACAAAGTCTCACTCTGTTGCCCAGGCTCCAATGCGGTGGTGCAATCTGGGCTCCCTGCAACCTCTGCCTCCTGGGTTCAAGCAATTCTCATGCCTCAGCCTCCAGAGTAGCTGGGATTGCAAGCATCCGCCACCACACTCAGGTAATTTTTGGTGTATTTATTAGAGGTAGAGTTTTGCCATGTTGGCCGTGCTGGTTCTTGAACTTCTGGGCTCAAGTGATTTGCCCGCCTAGGCCTCCCAAAGTGCTGGGATTACAGCCTGGGGATGCTAATTTAAAAGGCTCACTTTCATCACATAAAAGTTATTTTCTCAGTTCCAATTAAGAACTGTGGGCCGGGCGCGGTGGCTCAAGCCTGTTATCCCAGCACTTTGGGAGGCCGAGACGGGCGGATCACAAGGTCAGGAGATCGAGACCATCCTGGCTAACACGGTGAAACCCCGTCTCTACTAAAAA
>NW_012107186.1:162983-164847 GCF_000951045.1 Mandrillus leucophaeus
AAACCGAAAAATAGGATCACAGCTTGCCAAGTGCAATCTGGAAATGCTGTTTACTTAATGTTTGTGAGTAGTCAGGTGCGGTGGCTCACGCCTGTAATTCCAGCATTTCGGGAGGCCGAGGCCACTGCACTCCAGCCTAGGTGACAGAGTAAGACTCCATCTCAAAAAAAAAAAAGTATAAAGTAGAAATAAATATAAAATTAAATTAATCTAATTAATTCACCACAAATCCTCCCACCTCCCTGAGTTACTAACCCTATTACTTTTATTATCTTGTTAAGCCTCTAAAAGAAGATTAGTATCTACAACAGCAATAGCTATTACACTATATGAGAAGGCTAATTGTTAAGTATAAACAATGTTTAAGTTACTAATGTGTCCTATAATACTTGTAAATTGGATTTACATTTATGTAAACTACTTGATTTTATGCTTTAATAATGACACAGGCTGGGCATGGAGGCTCACACCTGTAATCCCAGCACTTTGGGAGGCCGAGATATGTGGATCACTTGAGGTCAAGAGTTTGAGACCAGCCTGGCTAACATGATGAAACCCTGTCTGCACTAAAAATACAAAAATTAGCCAGGCGTGGTGGCGGGTGCCTGTAGTCCCAGCTACTCGGGAGGCTGAGGCAGAGAAACACTTGAACCTCGGAAATGTAGGTTGCAGTGAGCCAAGATCACACCACTGCACTCCAGCTTGGGCAACACAGTGAGACTCTGTCTCAAAAAAAGTAATAATAATACAGACACAGGACACAAAAGCTTCCCGAGTTAACTTAGCTTATATGAGAGCCGGGCAATGGAAACCCACAGACGGGCTTTTATAGGCCCAGAAGCATAGAGGTTGGGCCTGGCTTCACTGTTAGTTGTCAGCAGAACTATGCATGGGAGCATCAGCACACTGATCATAAGGGCCCCTCGTTCACCGAAAGCTCAAGGGCCCTGGCAGCAAGCACACCATGAGGCAGTTCACCATATCTTGTTCGACTGTGTCACCTGGAAATCAGCAGTGATTTTGAAAAATCAAGTGATACCTGAGGGTTTAACTAAGCTATCCTCAGAATGGTAATTTTCATTCTAGCATAGTAACTGAATTCATACCATTCACTTAAACCAGTACTCACCAATGTACAGTATATTTAAGATTTACAAAGTGAAGTTAAGTTTCAACTAAATCATGGATGGCTCCAGCTGAAATAAAAATGAAGCTAAAACTATTTTTCCATTTTTGAAGGGGAGGGGTTCCAACACAGAAAAGTTGAAAGAATGGTACTATGAAAATCTATACACCTTCCACCCAGATTAAACAATTGCTGACATATTATCATATTTGTACATTCTTTCTCTCTCAACCTGTCTCTTAGGTGGACAGATGAGAGATAGATAGATAGGTAAATAGAAAATGTTTGTTTAGATTTTGCTATACCATTTGAAAATAAGCTGTAGAAATTATTATGAATGACAGGTCATCCCTAAATATTACAGTGTGAATATTCTTTTTTTTTTTCCGAGATGGAGTCTCACTCTGTGACCCAGGCTAGAGTGTAGTGGCATGATTTCGGCTCATTGCAACCTCCCCCTCTTGGGTTCAAGCGATGCTCCTGCCTCAGCTTCCCAAAAACCTGGCACTACAGGCATCACCACCTCACCCGGCTTTTTTTTTTTTTTTTTTTGAGACAGAGTTTCGTTCTCATCACCCAGGCTAGACTGCAGTGGCGCAGTCTCGGCTCACTGCAACCTCCACCTCCCAAGTTCAAGCGATTCTTCTGTCTCAGCCTCCCAAGTAGCTGGGATTACAGGCACCAGCCACCACCCCTGGCTAATTTTTGTATTTTTAGTAGAGACAGGGTTTTACCGTG
>NW_012107186.1:169310-170047 GCF_000951045.1 Mandrillus leucophaeus
AAAAAAAAAAAAAAAAGAACTGTGTATAATAGAAAATGATCTTTCCTCCTCTACGTAAACATTACTGTTTTATTGGTAGGTCTAAATTAACTATTTACAGCTCTCTAATTGTATGGAATCATTATAATAGAATGTAGGAAATTTATATATCAATTAATTAATTAAGACAGTGTCTTGCTCTGTCACCCAGGCTGGAGTGTAGTGGCACAATCATAGCTCACTGCAACCTCAATTCGCCTAGGCTCAAGCGATCCTCCTGCCTCAGCCTTCTGAGTAGCTGGGACTACAGGCGTGTGTCACTAAACCCAGTTAATTTTTTAAAAATTTGTAGTAGAGGTGAAGTCTCACTATGTTTCCCAGGCTGGTCTCCAACTCTTGAGCTCAAACAGTCTTCCTGCCTCAGCCTCCCAAAGTACTGGGACCACAGATGTGCCCCAAGGTACTTGGCCGAGGATCCTTCTTCTTGGCACTGGGCCACTGTTCAAAGCAATTTCTAGGCTAAAATATAGAGAGCTAGTATCTGAGTCTTTCTTCAAGATCATGCAACCCAAAATTAACCTTCATTCTCTTAAATAAAACATTATGACAACGAATTCATGACTAATAGATCTGTAGTCATGCATAACTGGTTTCATCTGTTGGATATCTTTTGTTTTGTTTTATTTTAATGTAACCTTAGCAGAAAAACAGAAAAGTGCACGAATCATATGGATACAGTTTGCCATCACCCAGGTCAC
>NW_012107186.1:172022-174779 GCF_000951045.1 Mandrillus leucophaeus
GATTTCGGCTCATTGCAACCTCCCCCTCTTGGGTTCAAGCGATGCTCCTGCCTCAGCTTCCCAAAAACCTGGCACTACAGGCATCACCACCTCACCCGGCTTTTTTTTTTTTTTTTTTTGAGACAGAGTTTCGTTCTCATCACCCAGGCTAGACTGCAGTGGCGCAGTCTCGGCTCACTGCAACCTCCACCTCCCAAGTTCAAGCGATTCTTCTGTCTCAGCCTCCCAAGTAGCTGGGATTACAGGCACCAGCCACCACCCCTGGCTAATTTTTGTATTTTTAGTAGAGACAGGGTTTTACCGTGCTGGCCAGGCTGTTCTCAAACTCCTGACCTTGGGTGATCTGCCCACCTTGGCTTCTCAAAGTGCTGGGATTACAGGTGTGGGCCACTGCTCCCAGCCTCCAGTGTTAATCTTCTAAGAATAATCTCCTATGTAAGCACAGTACTATTATCAGACCTATAAGAACAAATCATATTTCCATAAGATCATCTACATGCAAACCGTATTCCAATTTCTGAAATGATCCCAGGAATGTCTTTTGTAGCTTTCATTGTTTGCAAGCGCTAGTTGTGTGTTCTTCCATCATCCCTTTCAGCCTAGCCCTGAAACACCCAGCCCTTTTTTTCCCCCTTCATAACTTTAATTTTTTTTTCTTCTTTTTTAGAGACAAGATCTTGCTGTGCCACCCAGGCTAGAGTACAGTGGTGCGATCGCAGCTCACTGCACTTTGAATTCCCAGGCTCAAGCGATCCTCCCACTTCAGCCTCCTGAGTAGCTGGGACCACAGGCACATGCCACCGTGCCCTATCCGTTTAATTTTTAAACATTTTTTTGTAGAGACAGGGTCTCACTATGTTGCCCAGACTGGTTTTGAACTCCCGGCTTCAAGTGGCCCTCCTGCCTTGGCCTCCCAAAGTGCTAGGGTTACAGGTGTGTGCCACTGCATCTGGCTGACCTTGAATTTGTGGTAAGTCTGGGACAGTTGTCTTGTGGAATGTTACACAGGTTGAAGTTGCCTAGATTTGTGTAATTGATCTCTTGATGGCTTTTTAAAGTTTTTCTCTATCCCCTCTGCTTCCAGGGACCTGGAAGTTACGTTTACCACCTTGAATAGACTCAGATTAAACATTGTGGACAAGAAAGAGTTCATGAATGACAGGGTATACTTTTTGCATCACATAAGGAGGCACATTGGGTGAGGTTGTTCCACTATCTGTGAGGCTAATTTTGATTGCCTTATTAAAGTGGTGACTGCCAGATCTCTCCATCATAAAACTACATTTTCTCTTTGCAACTCGCAATGAATCTGTGCATAATTATTTAGTGCCATGAAAATATTCTGTTTACCATAACCTTTCACCTGATGGTTTTAGTATCTGTTGATAATTCTTGACTAAATAAATTATTACATTTAGGTTTGTAAGTAGGTGATATTACAAAAATGATTTTAATATTAGAGAATACGTAAGTCGAGACCCTGACGAGAAGTAGGTATCTCACCATGCTTTGTCCTAAATACAGACAAAGAATTTTTTTACCAGAGAACTGCAAGTAATGGCTTAACATTAAATGTGTGGTGCTAATATCTCTCTGAGAACCTCTTCTAGAAATGATATTCTCCTATAACCTCAGCTTATTTGCCCACCATATCAGCAAAGCCTTGGTTGAATAGAAGAGTCAGTATAAGTGTAGTTATTAAACTGTTAGGAAGGCTGGGTGCAGTGGCTCACACCTGTAATCTCAGCACTTTGAGAGGCCAAAGCGGGAGGATCATGAGGTCAGGAGTTTGAGACCAGCCTGACCAGCATGGTGAAACACCGTCTCTAGTAAAAATACAAAAGTTAGCCTGGCATGCTGACGTGTACCTGTAATCCCAGCTACTTGGAAGGCTGAGGCAGGTTAATTGCTTGAACCTGGGAGGCGGAAGTTGCAGCGAGCACAGATTGCACCACTGCACTCCAGCCTGAGTGACAGAGTGAGACTCCATCTCACAAAAGAAAAAAATAAAAAACTGTTAGGAAAAGCGCAGACTTTAAATCAACAGGCTACATTCACTTGCTTAGACTACAATGTTAATGAAGGTCTCCATGGTTAAATAGTCCAAAGGAGAATTTGACAATTAATAAAACAGTCCATAAAGTGCTCATACACCACCCCTCTCTCTCCTCAATGAAAAATCTGTAATTCATAATATGATGCATTTTATTGGAACTTCTAAAGGACATGAGTCAGAACATGGTAAGAATGCTAAAAGGTTTCGATGATCAAATTATAGCTCAGTCCAAGAAACTAATTTACTAGGGGTAGTTTTGGAGACATCTGATTACTCTGAATTCACCCTAGTCCTTTCCCAAGTCTAATTAAATTGTGTTTAACATTTCCCAAAATATTCATATTCAGTCCTTGACATGAACAACACTGGGAATCTAGAAGAAGTGCTATGTAATCCTTTCGTAGCTCATAAGCAGATGGTTGAGTTTTCACGATCATGGGTGGATGTGCCTCCCTCAAAACTTATCAAGATGTCGGCACACTACCTGTGTGATGTAAATTTTTAAAAAGAAAAAACAGAAACAGTGCTGTATGAAAATAACAAAGTAGGCCGGGTGCGGTGACTCACACCTGTAATCTCAACACTTTAGGAGGCCGAGGTGGGTGGAACACCTGAGGTCAGGAGTTCGGGACCAGCCTGACCAATATGGTGAAACCCCATCTCTACTAAGAATACAAAAGTTAGCCGGGCATGGTGGCATG
>NW_012107186.1:174829-196357 GCF_000951045.1 Mandrillus leucophaeus
GTAATCCTTTCGTAGCTCATAAGCAGATGGTTGAGTATTCACGATCATGGGTGGATGTGCCTCCCTCAAAACTTATCAAGATGTCGGCACACTACCTGTGTGATGTAAATTTTTAAAAAGAAAAAACAGAAACAGTGCTGTATGAAAATAACAAAGTAGGCCGGGTGCGGTGACTCACACCTGTAATCTCAACACTTTAGGAGGCCGAGGTGGGTGGAACACCTGAGGTCAGGAGTTCGGGACCAGCCTGACCAATATGGTGAAACCCCATCTCTACTAAGAATACAAAAGTTAGCCGGGCATGGTGGCATGAGCCTGTAATCCCAGTTACTCGAGAGGCTGAGGCAGGAGAATCGCTCGAACCTGGGAGGCGGAGGTTGCAGTGAGCTGAGATTGCGCCACTGTACTCCGACCTGGGTGACAGAGTGAGACTCCATCTCAAGCAAACAAAAACAAAGCAAAACAAAACAAAAAACAACAACAAAAGAAAATAACAAAGTAATAATAAAAGTGAGCAAAGACAAAAAGTTACATAGTTAGCATAAAAAATTAACTGGAACTATACACCCAACTCTTATCAGTTTAAAATCCCATAACGAACGTTAACAGTTAACAGAATGACGTCATCTATGTTGCAAAATAGTGAGAAGATTTATTAATAGTGGAAGAGGCCAACTTCACTTTGACATAGTTGTTTAAATGGAACTTGGGTTAAACTTTAAATACGCTTTTACCAATAATAACCTTAGGATTATTTTAATAGAAAAAGGAGGTACAGCTATTTGGAAATAAGGAATATTATTTGTCCATGAAGAAAAACACCAAAATTCCCTAGCAGGCATAAGAGAAGTCATCAATTAAGTGGCTTAAGTCCTATAATCAACCAGCACTTTTTTTTTTTTTTTTTTTGAGACGGAGTTTCACTCTGTTGCCCAGGCTGAAGTGCAGTGACGTGATCTCTGCTCACTGCAACCTCCACCTCCTGAGTTCATGCGATTCTGCTGCCTCAGCCTCCCCAGTAGGTGGGACTACAGACATGTGCCACCATGCCCAGCTAATTTTTGTATTTTTAGTAGAGATGGGGTTTCACCATCTTGACCAGGCTGGTCTTGAACTCCTGACTTCAAGCGATCCGCCCACCTCAGCCTCCCAAAGGATTACAGGTGTGAGCTACTGAGCCTAGTCTCAACCAGCACTCTTAACAGTCCGTTGAAGAATTCTCCAACCTTTTTGGCACCAGGGACTGGTTTTGTAGAAGACAATTTTTCTATGAACCAGGGTTGTGGGTCATGGTTTCAGGAAGATATAAGAGGATTACATTTATTATGCACTTTATTTCTATTGTTATTACATTGTAATATATAATGAAATAATGGTACGACTCAGTATAATGTGTAGAATCAGTGGGAGCCCTGCACTTGTTTTCCTGCAACTAGACAGTTCCGTCTAGGGGTGATGGGAGACAGTGACAGATCATCAGGCATTAGATTCTGATAAGGAGCACACACACAACCTAGATCCCTCACATGCGCAGTTCACAATAGGGCTCACACTCCTGTGGGAATCTAATGCTGCTGCTGATCCGACAGGAAGCAGAGCTCAGGTGGTAATGCTAGCTGGCCTGCCACTCACCTCCTGCTATGTGGCCCGGTTCCTAACAGGCCATGGACTGGCACCAGTCCATGGCCCGGAGGTTGGGGATTCCTGCGCCATTGGACTTGTCTATATATTTCTAGAAAAAATAATATTATGTAAATTAGAAATAAGAAAATCAGATTTGTTAGCACACCTTCATTTAAAGGAGAAGTAGGATAGAAATAGGCTGGAAGTGTGAGATGGGGACCAGATCGGGGAGGCCTTGAGTTCTAGAGTCTGCACATTTTCCCACAGGTAGCAGAGTGTCAGTGAAGGTTGTGGAACGAGGTGGCAATGTGTACAACACGTGGTTGGGAGATGACTAGGGGCACCTCTCTGAGAAATAACATCTAATACAAGCTGAACACTGCAGGCCCAGCTGACATGTTTTCTTCAGTCGTCAGAGCTATTCTGCAAAGTGAATATTGTCCCTGTCGGAACAGGCTCAGAGAGCATGTGTCTCGCTGAAGGCCACACTACTGGTAAATTGTGGAACTAAGATTTAAAACAGGTGTCTGATGTGGAAGCTGGCATTCTTCCTTCCACCAAAGGCAGTGGCCATGAAGAAGCAGCTGCTGCAGCCAGAAATGTAGAAACCCTGCCTGCCACGGCAAGGGAGGGCACTGGCCTGGCACATGGGTTTCTCCTGTCTTTCCGGGGACATTGGCACAACCAGGGCATCCTCTGGGCTTACGTGTCCCTCTCCCCTCCCCATCCCTGCTGCTATGTGCGTGACCTTGGAAAAACCACCTTATCTTCTCTTTAGATGGCTAAAGACTTGGCAAAGGAATGAATTAACAGGGCACAGGATGTACACACCCTACGCAGAGTGGCAATTTCAGAGACGAGGTGTTCGGCTGTCACCCTCAAATGTGTCATTTCAACATTTTTCTACTCACTTCCTTCTTACCTACTTAAAACCATTATTGTTGCCAAAAACAGGGATGGGACAGGTACACTCAAGGGGAAGAATTTGGAAGAGGAAATTTGTAGGGGCTCATGATGTTTCCTGAACTCGGAATGTAACTTGATTCTGAATATATAAAGAATATCACTTTAGAAGTTATCAAAGGCATGGAATTGGGGTTAGTGATTATTTCAGGGTACAAGTGCAAAGTCACGTCTCCATTGTTTCTCAGATCTTAACGTGCACATGAAACACTGGAGGATCTTTTTGTAATAAAGCTTCTAGTTCAGCAGGTCTGGGGTGGAGCACGGGAATCTGCATTTCTCACAAGCTCCCAGTTGCTGCTGGTCCCAAGTCCACACTTTGAGTTGCAAGGAGCCAGATTTCTTTGCTGTTTTTTAAATTTTATTTATTTTTATATATATATAAATATATATATATAGAGAGAGAGAGAGTCTCAGTCTGTCACCCAGGCTGGAGTGCAGTGGTGCTATCTCAGCTCACTGCAACATCCACCTTCTGGGCTCAAGCGATTCTCCTGCCTCAGCCTCCCGAGTAGCTGGGATTACAGGCACCTGCCACCATGCCTGGCTAATTTTGTATTTTTAGTAAAGACAGGGTTTCGCCATATTGGCCAGGCTGGTCTCACACTCATGACCTCAGGTGATCCACCCACTTCAGCCTCCCGAAGTGCCTGGATTACAGGTATGAGCCACCACACTTGGCTGAGCCAGACTTCTTTAAGGACAAATCTCTATAAAATGGTGGCAGAAGGTCTTGCTTGGTGTGGAGTAAATGTGAAGGAGTAAATAAAAGGCATTTGTACAAATGATGCACTTCAGTATTAATTGTTTAACTCAACAGATATTCGGTGAGGATTCCCCAAATGCCTGGTGCATATGACAGAGGAAAAGGGACCTGTTCTTGCAAATGGCTCCAACTTTCAGAGAGTGGAATGAAAAGAACCAAAATGTTCTGCAACTAAGCAACCGAGTAAACTGGGTGCAGAGAGGAGATGAGCTGGGGCTGACGCCTCAGCAGGAATCTCTGGAATTCCTCTCGCCTGGTGACCTCAGTCACAGAGCTGTGGAGCCACGACCCCTTGGGTGGGCTCCGGGTGGGTCTCAGCCAGGATGAAGGGAGCAGAGCAGACAAACACTCCACTCCCTTCTCCCCAAGGGAGCCAGGCTTTTGCATCCCCAGGCAGCTTCCCAGGGTGCGTGGCCAACGCCTTGAGGTCCCCACCCTGTACCACCCCAGGTTCCAGGGTCCAACTCTGGGAAATCGTGGCATTCTCTGAACCCTTCCTGTTGGTGGGGTGAGGAGGGGGGTGGTTCCTGGCAATAGGATGAGGGAGGAAAAGCGTCCTGGGTCTCAGGCTCCGTTGGAGGCTGCACTGTGGAGAGAGCAGGGGTCCAGCTCCTGGAGGATCTGGGTTGGACCGGACTCTGCCACTTAGGGAAAGCAGTAAACGTTGAGCTAGTGTTGCTGTTGCAAAATGGGATGTGTAACACCCACCTCATCAAATTTCGTGAGAATGAATGAGATCATTAATCATTTATGTAAACTATCTGGAACAGCGATGAAACCCAGAGGCTCCATTAGTTCCTATTCTCCCTGCCCTGAGGATAAAGACCAAAGCCCTTAGCGTGGCTCACAGTGCCTCTCAGAGCTGGCCCCGCCTCCCTGTCTAGCCTAATCTCTGGCTTTCACCTCCCCCGACTCCAGCCACACTGATGGGCTGAGACTGCCATGGCCGCCACGATGCCATGCTGCAGGGCTTCGGCTCCCACCTATGCCCCCCTTTCCAGCAGTGCCCCTCGCCCCAGCCTGCTTGGCAAATGCCTACTTCCCTTATTCAGGTCTGCACAGCAACGCCTGTCCTACGAAGCCTGTCCCATTCTAACCCCCTGCTCAGTAAAAGCGACCACTCCCTCCTTTGAGCTGCTTCTGTCCTGTGTGTCTCCTCTCTAGTGTAAGGTGGCAAACAACAGCCTACGGACTAAATCCAAATCACCACCCGATTTTGTAAATAACCTCTCACTCTGTCACCCAGGCTGGAATGCAGTGGCATGATCTCAGCTAACTGTAACCTCCGCCTCCCGGGTTTAAGTGATTCTCCTCCCTCAGCCTCCTGCGTAGCTGGGATTACAGGCACGCGACAGCACTCCTGGCTAGTTTTTGCATTTTTAGTAGAGATGGGGTTTCACCATGTTGGCCAGGCTGGTCTCCAACTTCTGACCTCAAGTGATCCACCTGCCTCAGCCTCCCAAAATGCTGGGATTACAGGCATGAGCCACTGTGTCTGGCCTAGAAATAACATCTTATTAGAACACAGCCACACTCATTGCATAGGGTCCCTGGCTGTTCTCACACTGCAAGGGCACAATTGTGTAGTTACGACAGAGATCATGCGGCCTGTACAGCCTACACTATTCACCACCCGGCCCTTCCCAGAAAAGTGTTTCCACCCGCCAGCTCTAGTACTTCCCTGTCTCCTTTCCCTAGACTTCTGAGACATTTGTCCTGAGGGCCAAGAACAAATGTCACTAGCTTCTGCAGCACGCTACCTGGCCTAGCAGAACCCAGCACTGAGGAGGAGAAGGCTGAGCACATAATCATATGGGTGTTTTCATCTTTGTCCTTCTCATTCCCAGGGGAGTGAGGGCCCCTCCTGTGCCTTGAATTAGAGGCATAGGTTCTGTTTGATGGAAGCAAGGCTTCCTGGGTCCTAATAAGTAGACCAGAGTGAAACTGTGATGTGAAGCAGCCTCTCTGGATCAGGAAAAGCTCCGTCAGGAGAGATTCCCCTCCTGGCACAGTGCTCCTGAGGACAGCTTCCAGGACGTCCTAGAACCAGAGAGAGGACTCTGGGGATAGGAGAACAGCAGGGAAACCTGGCAGAAGTTCTGTCCGAGGAAGTGTTATACAGTCAGATTTTATAAATGTCAGATTTTGACAAATGATCAAATCAGTTTCTTAGGAGGTGATGATGACATTAAACTGGCTGAGCCTTTTTTTTTTTTTTTTTTTTTTTTTTTTTTGTAGAGACAGGATCTCCCTATGTTGCCCAGGCTGGCCTCAAACTCCTGAGCTCAAGCAATTCTCCTGCCTCACTCTCTCAAAGTGCTGGGATTACAGGAGTGAGCCACTGCACCTCTCCCTACCCTTTTTCTTCAAGAGACATGGTCTTGCTCTGTTGCCCAGGCTGGAGTGCAGTGGAGCAATCATAGCTCAATGCAGCCTCAATCTTCCAGGCTCAAGCAATCCTCCTACCTCAGCTTCCTGAGTAGCTGAGACTACAGGTATGTGCCACCATGCCTGGCTAATTTTTAAATTTTTTTTTTTTTTTAGAGATGGGGTCTTGCTATGTTGCCCAAGCTGGTCTGAAACTCCTGGCTTCAAGCAATCCTCCCACCTTGGCCTCCCAAAGCTCTGGGATTGTAGCCGGGAGTCACCACACCTGGCCTGTTTTTAAAATTATAGTCAGGTCAAGGGAACCTGTGGTTGTGAAATGTTTGAAACCTTGACAACAGGAGTGCCAGTGGTCACGGTTGGTTACAGCAAGAGGCCAGACCCCAGAGGCCTCCCCTGCATGCTGGATAATCTTGTTGGGGGCACAAGAGAGCCACACAGAATCACAGAGACATGCGTTTGCTAATGGCAGTCACTCTCAGGAACACAGCCTCTCCCAGGGACCTGAAACCACCAGGAAATAAGAATGCAGGTTCCTGGGTTCCCCGAATGTTCTCTGCGGTGGGCGTGCCAGCACACACCAACAGGGGGCCATGGCCCTTCGATGTCTTCTGTCACCACTGAGGAAGTTTGGACCATCCACTGAAGCACATTCTCCTTTCAGCTTGGGAGGGTAGGTGACTTAATATATTAATAAACACTTGAGTTTGACTTTTTGTCCAACTCCTGGCTGCCAGATAGGAGCACTTCAGATGTATTTTTGTTTATTCCTTTACCTTGAATCTTTTATAGGAATTTGGCAGTCAGGCACTACTTGCTTTTTAGGGGAGGCAGGAGTGCTTCAGGGAAATGGTGCCGTTCAGCCACTGGGTGCTTTGCTCCCTGCACTGTTGACCCCCTAAACCCCCAGTGCTTCCACTAGCACAGCTGGAGGACCCCAGGGCGGCCTGAACAACATCCCATGCAGCTGGGCTCCCAGGCAGAGCTGCAGAGGTAGCTGCATTCCTTCCCACCTTCTCTGCTCCCGATCCTCCTTTCTGGTCTGTGAAGTTTACAAAGTTACTTATTAGGGAATAATAATTTAATGCATGCTTGATTATAGAAATGTTGCACAAAATCTCCTTTGATCCTCTAAACCCCCTTTAGGGTAGATAGTGTCAGGTGCATTCCCATTTTATTTACTTTTGTTTTATTTATTTATTTAAGAGACAGGGTCTTGCTCTGTCACCCAGCCTGGAGTGCAGTCACATGAACATGGCTCACTGCAGCCTCGACCTCCTGGACTCAAGCAAACAATCCTCCCACCTCACCCTCAGCCTCTCGAGTCACTGTTAGCACAGGCAGACACCAAGCCAGGCTAATTTTCTAAAATGTTTTGTAGAGATGAGATCTCACTGTGTTGCTCAGGCTGGTCTCAAACTCCTGAGCTCAAGTGATCCCTCTGCTTCAGCCTCTCAAAGTGCTGGGGTCATAGGCAGGAGCCACTGTGCCCCGCTCACATTCCCATTTTACAGATGAGGAAACTCGGTCCAAGAAGCGAAGCGGCTTGCTCAGTGGCTCACGGCAGATGGTCTCGGGTGTGGTTTGACCTCTGGATCATGTTGATGTTAATGCGGGATGCCAGGGCCTTTGGGTAGATGTGTTCCACGTGTGGGCCTGTTCCCCCATTGGCCTCCTCCAGCCTCGTTCAGCTGGAAAATGGCTTCCCCTCCTGGCCCTGTGGCACAGCCAGGACAGCTCTGCCCTTCCGGAGCACAACCTCCTGCTGCTCTGACATCCTAGTGGCTGAGCGCAGGCCAGGAGGCTGCCAACATCTGCAGGGACAACTTAAAGACTCTGGCCAGGCAATGCCTTTGGCATCTGTGGGGATGGAAAATGGGCCACCTGTCCTGGCCCCGCAGAGTGGAGGCTGCTGTGAGGGCAAAGTGCCACCGCAGCTGCAGCTTCCCGGATTGGCACCTGCCCTCTGGCCAGGAGGCTGCAGCCACTGAGACCAATGGTTCCTGTGCTCAGCTGGGAGCTCCTAACTGGGACATGGGCACAGAAGGCCCCAGAGGAGACGTGGAGCAGTTGTGGGACTCAGGAAGGGGTCTCTGTTCCCATCATGAGTGAGCAAGCAGGAGGAAATATCATGCAAAGTCTCAGGAATGTTCTGCGGAGACAGGAGCCCCACTTGCCGCCTCTGCCTTGGGGACCAGCCGCAGCATCTGCAGGGGTGGCCTGAGCTCCAGGAAGCCACAGGACATGCAACTGCCACCGCAATCCCTCCTGGCCAGCATGCTGTCATCAGTGTTTCTCCTCTGGTGTGGGCTCTGCGTGCAGCGCAGCAGACAAAACATCAACAAACTCCGTCCTCACTTGAGCTGCCTTCTGGGAGGCTGACAGGTGGCCCAAAGGCATGGAGTGTCTCTGTGCATGGCGCCCTGGCTGGAACCCAGATTCCACTGTGGTTGGCCTTGTTGGTTTCCCTTATGTACCGATGAGCAAACCTGTGGCCATAGGCAAGTCACCTGACCTCTCTGGGCCTTGGTTTCCTGTTCTGTGCATTGGGTATGACACCATCTCTGTCTGTTTCTCAGGATATGACACTTGTGAAGAGCAGATGTGGTGGTGTGCATGAAGGAGTTTTGTGAAAGGCGATGCACTTACAAAGTTGGTCCTTAGGCCCACCTGGGGTCTGCAAGGCAGGCTCTTGGGGAATTCTCTTGCTTCTCCTTGTTCGATTCTCCTTCCTCTCTCCCTCTTCTCTCCAAATCCTTACCATCCTTGAGGTATCGTGGTGGTGGTATGATGACCTGGAGGGCCACGCCATGCAGAATCAGGAATCACTGTCACCTTCCTTGATGACTCAGAATGCTTTCATTTCCCCACCGCTGCTTCCTTCTCTGCTCCATGTTAGAGTGACTCCCCTGGCTTATCTGTGGTTTCACTTTCCACAGGGTAACTACCCGTGGTATAGCACTCACTGCAGCCTTGACCTCCTGGGCTGCAGAGATCGCCTTACCTCAGCCTCCCAAGTAGCTGGACCACAGGCGCAAACCATCATGCCTGGCTAATTTTCTGTATTTTTTTGTAAAGATGAGGTCGGTCTCACTATGTTGCCCAGGCTGATCTTGAACTCCTGGCCTCAAGCGATCTTTCACCTTGACCTCCCAAAGTGCTGGGATTACAGGTGTGAGCCACACCGTGCCCAGCTCAGAACTATAATAAGTTGAGAAAGAGGTATATATATAGAGACCACAGTCACATAACTTTTATTATAGTACCTTGATATGATTGTTCTATTTTACTATTGGTTGTTGTTGTTAGTCTGTTGCCACGCCTAATTTATACATTAACCATGTTTTTTTTTGTTGTTTTTTTTTTTAAATTTTTTTTTGAGACACGGCCTCCCTCTGTCGCCCAGGCTGGAGTGTAATGGCACGATCTCGGCTCACTTCAGTCTTCGCCTCTTGGATTCAAGTTATTCTCATGCCTCAGTCTTCTGAGTAGCTGAGACTACAGGTACACGCCACCACACCCGGCTAAGTTTTTTATTTTTAGTAGAGACAGGGTTTTACCATGTTGCCCAGGCTGATCTCGAACTCCTGATCCACTTGTCTTGGCCTCCCAAAGTGCTAGGATTACAGGCATGAGCCACCGCGCCCGGTCACATTAACCTTGATCCTAAGTATGGATGTATAGGGAAGAGCATTTTATATATAGTGCTTGGTACTACTCATGGATTCAGGCATCCATTGGGATCTTGGAACACATCCTTGTGGTTAAGGGGGACAGCTGTGTGTGATGGCCCTCCCAGCTCCCTGCCTCCTGCTCCTGGAGTCTCCACAGCTCCTCAGCGCTACTCCTCCCTATCTTTCAGCCCTTTGCCCTCTGTCAGCCTAGACTCAATGACCCATTGTGAACCATTACCACCGTGCCCATTGACATGCTGGAAACTCTTTCCTTCTTATTCTAAACCCAAGTCCCTGTCAACACTCTCTACTGGGGAAGCACACCTACTGCTTTGGTTTCTAATATGATTTCAGAGCAATTACCTTGCAAACCTTCAGCAACAACCTCTCCTGTGCTGTTAACCCTTTGAGGGAGTGTGCATTTTTTAAAAGTTGGCATTGGGCACAGTGGCTCAAGCCTGTATCCCAGCACTTTGGGAGGTCAAGGCGGGTGGATCACCTAAGGTCAGGAGTTCAAGACCAGCATGGCCAATATGATGAAACCCCGTATCTACTAAAAACACAAAAATTAGCCGGGCATGGTAGTGGGCTACACAGGAGGGTGAGGCAGGAGAATCGTTTGAACTCGGGAGGCGGAGGTTGCAGTGAGCCGAGATCACATCATTGCACTCCAGCCAGGGTGACAGAGCAAGTCTCTGTCTCAAAAAAAAAAAAAAAAAAAGTTGGCATCAATGTGTTTTTCCATCTGATTTATGTCTTCACATTATAGCATACTTTCTGCATGAGCCCACACATATCAGATGGTAACTTTGGAATGGGTGGGTTTGTGCCATTGTCCCGGCACAGCTGTGAGAGTGGTGACAGGCAGGTCAGCAGGTGCGTACAGAGGGGCTTTCTTCTACATTGGAGTTCAGGTCGGATGATTCGGGTCCATAGTGCTCATTCAGGGCTCTGTGTTCTGGTGGCTTCCGTTGATTTCTAATAAAAGCTGCAGACTGAGCCAGTCCTGCACACACAGGGAGATAGGACAACGGACATTTGGAATGTGATTAAGCCCATCAATCCAATCGGTGACTAAAATCAAACAGGAAGCCGTGTGCCCCTAGATAAAGACAGGCTGGGGGGAAAATGATCTCAAGTTCATTTCGATTGGCGCAAACTCCTCACAGAGGAAAAAATGTACAGTTAGAATGAAGCAAAAGAAAAGCTCTATAAAATATGTGTCACTTCCCCTGGCGAGGAGGAGAGAGGAGCTACGGAAAGCTGCACCAAAGCTGTATTCACTGGACAAAAATGCTTGACTCAGGAAGGAGGCTGGGGCGGCGAGTCCTGTGATACCATGGCGGGAGGTGGGTCCCACGTAAACAGTGGTGTTCCTGTCACCCCGAGCACATGCAGTCTCCCGTGGGTGACCAGAACTGATGCAAGAGCCTCTGCTGCGGAAGTCACCATGCTCTCCTGGAACGCGCCTGCCCCCAGGTCTGAGTGATCTCATTACTGAGGTGAGTAGGGCTTTGGCCACTCTCCCAAAGGAGCCCACCCCAGACGCAGCCATGGCCTGGGACTCTGGAGTCACCCTGGGGTCAGAAGGAATTGAGTTATCCATATTGACTTGGTTTTGGTTATTTTCAGTGTTATTTGTTTGTTTATTTATTTATTTTTTAGTTTTAGAGACAGGCTTTCACTCTGTCTCCCAGGCTGGAGTGCAGTGATGCGATCACAGCTCACTGCAACCTCAACTTTTCAGGCTCAAGGGATCCTTCCACCTCAGCCTCCTAAGTAGCTGGAACTACAGGCATGTGCCACCACACCTAATTTTTGAATTATTTGTAGAGATGGGGTCTCGCCATGTTGCCCAAGCTGGCCTCAAACTTCTAGGCTCAAGGAATCCTCCCACCTTGGCCTCCCAAAGTGCTGGAATTACAGGAGTGAGCCACCTCGCCTGATCTGGTGTTGTTATTTTAAAACAAGAAAAGAAATGACCAGAAAGGCTGAAAGGAAACAAGCACCATCCTCCATAGGAGGCTGCAAAGGTTGGTGGCACCAGGTCCAGAAGAAGAAGGACCCATAGAGCAGAAACCCTGAACTCCAGCACCAGCCGGGTGGCATTTGGAAGTGCCTCAGCACAGCCACTTTGCAGAGTTTGCACATTTCAAATAGGGAGTAGGCTGGGCACAGTTGCTCATGCCTGTAATCTCAGCACTTTAGGAGGCTGAGGCAGGCAGATAACTTGAGTTCAGGAGTTCGAGACCAGCCTGGCCGACATGGTGAAACCCTGTCTCTATCAAAAAAAAAAAAAAATTAGCCAGGCATGGCTAAGTAGTGCCTGTACTCCCAGCTACTCAGGAGGCTGAGGTGAGAGAATCACTTGAACCGGGGAGGTGAAGGTTGCAGTGAGCCAAGATCATGCCACTGCACTTCAGCCTGGGCAACAGAGTGAGATCCTGTCTCAAAAAAATTAATTAATTAAGTTAAATAAAGAGTAGCTCAATTTCACCAAACAGATTGACCATAGACACCCTTAAAATTATAAGACTGTGATAAAATTCCTATATTCATTAGCTATGATATACTTGGATATGTAAATAAGCAGATAGCAGTGAATGTTCTCACAGACCAAATATTTCTGCAAATAAAATTAAATTCTTATGTATAATATGCATACATAAATATAGATATGATTTTATAATATCAGAAATGATAATATTTTTCATTTGCAAGTACTTTCTTTTTTTTATTTTTAGAGTTTGGGGTCTTGCTCTGTTGCCCAGGCTGTACTGCAGTGGCATGATCATAGCTCACTGCAGCCCTGGGATCCTGGGCTAAAGTGGTCTGCCTGCCTCAGCCTCCTGAATGGCTTCTTCTTCTTTTTTTTTTTTTTTTTGAGACGGAGTTTCGCTCTTGTTGCCCAGCCTGGACTGCAATGGCACGATCTCAGCTCACAGTAACCTCCACCTCCGAGATTCAAGCCCTGAATGACTTTTAAAAAATATTTTCTCAGAGTCAGGGTCTTGCTCTGTTGCCCAGACTGGTCTCAAACTTCTGGACTCAAGCGAACCCTCCTGTCTTGGCCTCCCAAAGTGCTTGGATTATAGATGTTAACCACTGCATCTTGTCAATATTTTTTAAATTAATAGACATTCCTTAGAGCAGTTTCAGGTTTACAGAAAAATTGAACAGGAAGCACAGCTCCCATATTATTATCCCTTCTCTTCCCTCCGCAGTTTCCCCTGTTATTATCTTGTACTTAGTGCAGTGATATTGTTTTTTGTTTAAACTACTATTGTTTTTCAGTTTTTAGACAGTCAAAACAAAGTTGTAGACCTATCATTATCTTGCATGGGAATTTTAAAAATGTATTTTACTCGGCTAATGTATTAGTCCGTTCTCATGCTGCTGTAAAGAAATACCCGAGACTGGGTAATTTATAAAGAAAAGAGGTTTAATGGACTCAGTTCCCCATGGCTGGCAGACCATCAGGAAACTTACAATCATGGAGGAAGGCATCTCTTCACAGGGTGGCAGAAGAGAGAATGAGCAAAAGCAGGGGAAATGCCAGACGATAATAAAACCACTAGAACTCGTGAGACTCACTCATTATCACTAGAACAGCTTGGGGAAAACCACCCCCATGATCCAATTACTCCACCTGGTCCTGCCCTTGACACGTAGGGATTATGCGGATTACAGTTAAAGGTGAGATTTGGGTGGGGACACAGAGCCAAACCATATCAGCTAAATAGTCAAAAAAATTACTGCTCTGAGAGAATTCTCCAATTCTTAACTTTGTAGCCTTGGTTCTTTTTCGTGTGTGTGACTTATGTTGCTTAGGAGACAGTTGGAGAAAATTTCAGTCAGGGGCTCTTTAAAGTTCCTTTCTTCATCTTTGAGAAAAGAGTATGAGGCTTTCCCTTGCAAAGTTCTTTCCTTCTGAGGATGGATATAGCTAAAGAACAAAGCTACAAAAAAAGTTTATGAAACAGTTTACTAAGTCACCAATAGCATGTCCCAAAGCATTTTCCTTCCCATGGTATCCTATTTGAGTCAAATAATAATCCTGTGAGTTTACTTCTCTTACCTGAAACACAAGGAACCTATAGCTTAGCAAAGGCAAATGGACTTGCCCAGAGTCGCACAACTGACCTCAGAGGAGAGAAAGGAAACTTTTTGACTTCCAGGCGCAGGCTCATTCCAGTAGTCTGCATATTCACCAGCTCGGGGCAGGGTTTGGCCGGGGAAGCGGGGGAGGTGTTTATTTGAAGATTGATAGCTGGGGATGGGGGATGTGTTAGGAGGCTCAAAAGAGGTAGATTTAGGAGCAGAGAAAGTTCTGTGTTGAAGAATCAGCAAACCAACCTAAGAAACTCAACTCACTCCACAAAAGAATTGATTGAAAATGAGATGTGTTCAAAAATAATTTGAATAAACTCATGGATACTCCATCATAAGGAATAAGGAAAATTCCTATTCTTCTGACATGCTTCCATGAACAACCAGGCCCTTCCAGGGCCGGAGAGAGAGTGCTGGGCTGGTCACCCAGTACGTCTACTTTTATGAAAGCCATTTAGAAGCATCAGTAAAGGAACTGAAAAACAATTCACCAATAATGACAGTACTCCAACATCTAATTTTCTCTTCTAATCTCTATCCATACATCTATGTAGTGTTTACATTATTATTATTTTTTGAGATGGAGTCTCACTTTTGTTGCACAATCTTGGCTCACTGCAACCTCCACCTCCCAGGTTCAAGTGATTCTCTTGCCTCAGCTTCCCGAGTAGCTGGGATTACAGGTGCCCGCCACCACGACTGGCTAATTTTTGTATTTTTCGTACAAATGGGGTTTCACCACGTTGGCCAGGCTTGTCTCCAACTCGTGATCTCAAGTGGTCTGCCTGCCTCAGCCTCCCAAAGGGCTGGGATTATGGGCGTGACACACAATGCCTGACCTACATTATTTATATCACAGCTCATGTACAAATTTATTTTCTTCTTCTTTTGGGCAAGGCAATTTTATGACTGATTTTGATATGTCGGTATAATTATGTTACCAGTCATCCCAATGGTTATACAATATTGCACTATTCTAACATGTCCTAGTCTACTAGGCCCCTATTTTTTGACATCTAAGTTATTTTCAGTTTTTAGATAGTCAAAACAATGTTGAATACCTATCATTATCTTGTATGGGGATTTAAAAATGCATGTCAGCAGGCTAAATATTCAAAAAATTACTACTCCAAGAGAATAATCCAATTTTTAACTTAATATTTTGAAACAATCTCAAACTTACCAAAGAGTTGCAAGAATAAAGACCTCCTGCTACAGTTTGGTGAACAGCTTTTAACAAGAATAAGATTTGTAAGAGTTCTTCCCATGCCTTCAGCCTGTCCTGTTTTATGTTTCTCGTTGTTTGTGTGGAATTCACACAACTGGTGCTGTTACCACCATGGGAGTCTAGTCTAGATCAGTGGTCTTCAGCCTTTTTTGCACCAGGGACCAGTTTTGTAGAAGATAGTTTTTCCACGGACGGGGGAGGGGAGATAGTTTCGGGATGATTCAAGAGGATTACATTTATTGTGCACTTTATTTCTATTATTATTACATTGTAAAATATAATGAAATAATGGTATGACTCAGCATAATGTAGAATTAGTGGGAGCCCTGAGCTTGTTTTCTTACAACTAGACGGTCCCATCTGGGGGTGATAGAAGACAGTGACAGATCATCAGGCATTAGATTCTTATAAGAAGTGCACAACCTAGATCCCTCGCATGTGCAGTTCACAGTAGGGTTTGCACTTCTATGAGACTCTAGTGCCACTGCTGATCTCACCGGAGGCGCAGCTCAGGCAGTAATGCGACCGATGGGGAGCGGCTGTAAACACAGATGACGCTTCACTGGCTCTCCAGCCACTCACCTTCTGCTGTGCAGCCTGGTTCCTTACAGGCCATGGACAGATACCAGTCCACGGCCCGGGGGTCAGGGATTCCTGGTCTAGATTGAGACCCAGACAAGGCGTGCACAATAACACCAATTTCAGATCCATCATGACATTTACCCCATCCCCTGGAAAACCAGATGACTACCAAAATTAAATTTTAGTTTAGACACAAAATGTCCATCTTCTGGTCCAAAACCAGCTTGTCGTAAGTTTCTTGCCTACTTTTCCTTTCTCTGAGTTTCCAGAGACATCACGTCATTTCTTACCCAGCTGAAAAGAGTCTCAGCATGGCTCTCTTTCGAATGCCCATCCTGCCACCTGCCCCAGTGAGAAGGGTCCAAGCAGCGCCTGTTCTCTGCCCCTGCCACCTGCATGACTCATGCATTCCACGGAGGAGGCGCCCGCTGCAGAAACAGCCGGGCTGGGAAAAGCTCTGCAGCAATTCCCCATCCAGTTTCCCTGTGCCCACTTTGTATCTGTGTTATCTAGGCCTGGATTTATTTCTCTGTTTTGAAAACGAAGGACTTTGATAAAATGTTCCCAGGATGTGAGGTCACCAAGATTTATTTCCCTTTTTTCTATTATTTTCTTTTCCTCGACGTGATCCCTTGACTAAAATCAAGCCTCCCACTGTCACCTTATCAGCCTGCCCACTCCTACTTCTGCATTCTCAGGCTTCTCCAGAATCTGTCCAAGGGAAACCGATCTCAATTCAGAAGGAACACAGATACCCCAGTTTCTAGGGCTGCAGGGTATTACTGGGTCTTAATCATTCGGGTATATTTCAGCAAAGCTCAGGGCCCCGGCTAATGATCTGCAAACCCTCTCCTCTCAGTCTCCCATTGTTTAGCCCCTATTTATAAGTGAATGCATGTGGTTGTTCACTTTCTGTTCCTGAGTTATTTCAGTTAGGATAATGGCCTCCAGTTTCATCCATGTTGCTCCAAAAGACAGACTTTATTGTTTTTTATGGCTTTGTCATATTCCTTGGTGTATATGTGCATTTTCTTTATCCAGTCCTCCAATGATGGACACTTAGGTTGATTCTGTGCCTTTGCTACTGTGAATTGTGCTGTTATGAATTGTGTGTGATAAACACATGAGTGCAGGTGTCTTTTTGATGTAATGAATTCTTTTTTTTTTTTTGAATAGATACTCAGTAGTGGGATTGCTGGGTCAAATGGATGTCCTATTTTTAGTTACTTGGGAAATCTCCATGTTGTTTCCCATAGAGGTTCGGGTTCCAGTATTTAAGTGCAACCATTCAGTGGAAAACCATCCTCTCAAGAGTTCAAATGAGAGTCCTCCTGACCAGCACTCCCTGCTGAACCACAATGCCCCACCCCCCAAAAAAGCTTCCCTCCTCACCATCTTAGACCACCTGTCTCTTATACACATCTAGATGTGTATAAGAGACAGTCTTAGACCACCTGACCATCTTAGACCACCTCACCATCTTAGACCACCTCACCATCTTAGACCACGTTGCAGCAAAGCAGCCCCGTGCCCACCAGACAGACCCACAGTTGCTGCCGCTCATGGGAGGTCTACCTCCCACGCTCAGCAGGCGACCCACCCCCAATGCACCTTTTCTACAATGACCATCAGCAGGGCTGCAGTTTGATAAAAATGTGGAAAAGCAGTTTGAAAGCAATGTGAAAAGCAGTTAGGTGCCTTTCAACTTCAAACTCAGCACTCATGGTTTGACACATATGAGTATATTTAGGATCAGAATGTATGAAATCTGGCCTCTCCTGGATAGTCGGTCGTCCTGCAATTTCCTCTGCCAAACTTCTCTTCCCTCCCTGCATTCTTTCTTTCACCTCTCTCTAATTTTTAAAAGGTCTGGTCTCAGCCAGACATGAACCAATGATGATAGATGCTCCTGCTGAGCCCCATGATGTGCCAGGGACCTGACATGCATGGCTTCTCTCTGATCCTCACGTGACCTGCAGATGCAAAAGCCAGAGCTCAGCATAGTTGAAACCTTGACTGAGGTCATACCCCAGTTACTGGCACAGCCAGATTTAAACCTAAGACTTTCCCCTACACCACAGGGCTTTTATTTCTTAGTCATCTGAAAAGGTGTCAGCAAGGGAAATGGCTTGTCTATTTCCAGGGGCATTTTACAAGCAAACACTGAAAGGCTTCTGTGGGCTTAAGGGCTGATGGCTTTCATCGAATTTCAGGCATGTTGGCCCCAAGGCCCTGTGTATATTCCCTGGGCCCACTCGAGGGGATGCTGGAGTCAGAAACTCCCCAGAGGCCACCTACTGCAGCCCTGCACTTTACAGGGAAGAGAAAGATTCTCCCTAAAATTACAGAGCTGGGCCTGAGATGCCTACTGGAGCAAATCCCTATGGGGGCACTTCCCACCGCAGGTGAGCCAGAGGCTAGTCCTGCCTTCTCAGTGGCTACCCCCCTAAGCTCCCGCCACCACACAAAGTGTTCCAATCTTAACCTCTCATGTCCTGAGAGGCCAGAGCTACAGCCACAGATTCCAGAAACACCCCACTCCCAGCCGCAGCCTGGTGCCTTTAGAATTATAAACACTTCTTGTCATCACAGGGTCCTGAAAGTCCCTTTTAAGTCTTGGACACTAAGACTCTAAAGGAAGATGAATCTTAAGATCCCGTCCCACTTACAAATTCCTGCGATTCAATGACATCAGGGCTGTGAATAATCAGCCTGGTCCGAAGCCAGGATGGGCTGTGCTGCTTCCACCGTGAACTTCCTCCCCCTGCTTTATAAAAACAGGCCCGCCCCAGCTCCCTCATGGCCCTGTCCACTGAGCATCCTCCCGCCACACAGAAACACGCCCAGCCGGGGCCACCGACCCCACCCCCTGCCTGGAAACTTAAAGGAGGCTGGAGCTGTTCAGGGAGCTCAGAGCTGAGATCCTACAGGAGTCCAGGGCTGGAGAGAAAACCTCTGCGAGGAAAGGCAAGGAGCAAGCCGCGGTAGGTCGGGTTTCTGTGTTGGGGTCTGTCTCCTCTTCTGTCTCTTAAAAGTCTTTCCAGCAAGCTGAGCCAGTGAAGGAATGCTTTAACCAACGGACCAACTTTGTAATTCAGGCAACTAGAGGATCCGCTAGAATCCACTCCAGAGGGGAGATGTCTGTTTGCATTTGCATGTGATTGGGATAGGCTGGAGTGTTTTGGAGGTGAGAGGGAGTCAGGGGAAGGGAAACTAGGGAGTTTGCATTCATTGGAGGAGCCTCTGCTGGCAGAGTAAGGGAGAAGGTGAAAAGAACGATACAGAAATGCCCCAAATAGGCTGTGGGAGCACCTCAAGACGAGCAGGCAATAAAAGGAAAATCGGCTGCCTTGGGACACGTGGCTGTGACTGCTGCGAGGGCCCTCTGGGGTCCCCCAGTTTCCTCCCTCCCCCGATGAACCCCCAGGAAGGAACTGAGGCTGTGGATGGAGCAGAGGGGCCTTAGTTCCAGAGCACTATTCGCTAGGTGCTGGGAGAGGGAAGCAGGTGGCTTTCGCGCCCCACATTACCCCGTGGGGTAGAGAAATGCCTCTGATCTCCTCCCTAGGTGCCACCCCCACAAGTCTCCACAGGTCAGTTTGGCCCTCTGGCTTTTTGCCCAGGGTGCATCAGTCAAGCGTGCAGTCCTCCTTAAAGGACATTTTAATTACAGGGGAAAAAACTAACATCAATGTCTTTTATTCCTAAAGCACTCTGCAGGAAGCATGTGGGGTTCTCTAGATTTTCACTGTTATTATCTTTATTTTCTTCACCTCACAGGGAGGGAGAGAGGAAGGGAGGGAGGGAAGAGGAAAACATGCCGAGGTCCCAGGTAACTAATGACAAACTCAAGCTCAAAGAAGTGTGGTAACAAGGATGCATTTGGCGGCCAATTGGGAATAATATGGTGGTCTCCTGTAGCTGCTTGATGACAGAAAAAATGTGGTGTGTGTGTGTATGTGTGTGCATTGCAATCCCAGGAAGCGGTCCTGCAAATACCATTGTCAGGTGGAGTTCCCTCAAAGGTAACTTCCTAGCAGTACTTGCTGTGGCAAGAACACTCATTCTGGGATCTAGAATCAATCCACGACGGTCAGCTTGAGCTGCTGGGTGCGTGCTTCCTGTGCAGGCAGAGTCAGACTCCAGCACTGGCAGGGACACCGTGAGTATTGAGATATGAATAGCTCCATCCTGCCCACCCATTTATTCCACCTAAAATGTTCTCAAAGACACCAGCCTCCAAGCTCTGGATCAAATGATAAAGCCCAAGATCAAAATCTCAGGAGCAAATGAAAGCTGCCCTGTCTCCAAAGTGCTCCTTCTCTGCCCAACTCCCCAAGACCAGCTCGGTTTATTTCACGATGGCTTACATCGGATTCTCCCAGTGTCTGTGGCTCCCCCTGCTTCATCACAGACCTGGGACAGTCCAGGCAGCCAGGGAGTAGCTGGGAATAGCAGTTCCCCTTTGTTGGTTTTTGAGTTCACTGAGGCTTTGATTTCCCCCAGGGCCTGACATTGCCGAGCAGAGTCAGTGGCCAGTAGATTTCAAAGGATTTCAACAAACAGCCTAGGCATTCCTTTGTCAACCCAAAAGTAACTGAGACAGGTCTGTCAATTTAGAAAGTTTATTTTGCCAGTGTTAAGAACACACTTGTGACACAGCCTCCGGAGGTCCTGAGGACGTGTGTCCAAGGTGGCCAAGGTGCGGCTTGGTTTCATACATTTCAGGGAGACATGAGACATCAATCGATGCATGTAAAGTGTGCACCGGTTCGGTCTGGAAAGGCAGGACAACTGGAAGTAGGAGCTTCCAGGTCATAGGTAGAGAAGAGAAGATATCATTCTTCTGCGTCTTTGTCAGCCTTTCACTGAATACACAATTTACATGTAGGGGGGTGCAGAGGAAGAGTCACTTATGCCTCAGTTGGCTCAGTGAATCTACTTTTTTTTTTTCCGAGACGGAGTTTCACTCTTGTTGCCCAGGCTAGACTGCAATGGCGTAATCCTGGCTAGTGCAACCTCCACTTCCCAGGTTTAAGTGATTCTCCTGCCTCAGCCTCCTGAGTAGCTGGGATTACAGGCGCCTGCCACCACACCTGGCTAATTTTTGTGTTTTTAGTAGAGACAGGGTTTCACCATGTTGGCCAGACTGGTCTTGAACTCCTGACCCCAGGTGATCCACCCACCTCGGCCTCCTGAAGTGCTGGGATTACAGGCATGAGCCACCATGCCTGGCCTGAATCTTCATTTTTACAAAAACAATAGGGCAGAGGAAGCAATCAGATATGTGTTTGTCTCAGGTGAGCAGAGGGATGACTTTGAGTTCTGTCCTTTGTCCTGCACCCATTTGCATTGCCAAGGTGAAGTTCAGCAGAACTGTTTTAGGGTACAGATCTTGAAGTCCACAAGGAGTTTCCTTGTGGGTAAATTGTGAGGGAGGTATGTAGCTTTTTGTCTTTGTAGCTGTCTTATGTAGGAATAAAATGGGAGGCAGGTTTGCCTCATGTAGTTCCCAGCTTGGCTTTTCCCTTTGGCTTAGTGATTTGGGGGTCTTGAGATTTATTTTCCTTTCATACCTTGGTAGTGTCACTTGAAGCCACCATTACCATCTAAGGCTTTTCTTTTTTTCTTTCTTTCTTTTTTTTTTGTTTTTCTTTTTCTTCTTTTTGGTAAGTGAGTAGCCAGGACTAAAGCACATTTGGGAAAACTTACTGTGTAGCTCAGGCGAGGCCTATTACTCTTCTGCCAACAGGTGTTTTTTTGGTCAAGAGTTTTTTTATTTATTTACTTTTTTTTTTTTGAGACGGAGTCTGGCTCTGTCGCCCAGGCTGGAGTGCAGTGGCCGGATCTCAGCTCACTGCAAGCTCCCCCTCCCGGGTTTGCGCCATTCTCCGGGGTTTTATAGCAGCCTAAGAGGGCCTTTTGCTGGGTTCCTCCATGTGGAAAAAGTAGTGCTGGCTTCAGGATTTCCAAAGAGTATGTAAAGATTATTCTCAATGCTACGGCTGAGGGGGCAACATGACTGATAAACAATGGTGGTGAATGTAGCTCCCCTTGGAATTCAAAATCCTCCTACTTCTCTGTGATACTGAGTATCTGGTGGTGAGGACAACTTTAGGTTTTTAGTTGAAATGCCAAGTTTTCCTTTTATTTTTATTTATTTATTTATTTATTTTGAGATGGAGTCTTGCTCTGTC
>NW_012107186.1:196767-202950 GCF_000951045.1 Mandrillus leucophaeus
TCTTGAACACCTGACCCTAAGTGATCTGCCTGCCTTGGCCTCCCAAAGTATTGGGATTACAGGCGTGAGCCACCACGCCCAGACAGGTTTTCCTTTGATTATTTGGCATTACGCATCTGCAGTCTCAAAATACATTTTTTACTTTCTCTGAGTGACTTCTGCTTCTGCTTTGACGAGACTGTTGGGACGGACAATGAGGGACCAGTGCATTCTACTCATTCCTTCTTGGGGCCATTTCTTTCGTATATACGGGAGAAAATTTCTGTCCATAGTGTCAGGCTATAAACCTCATCCTAGTCAGCCAGCTCACAAAACCATATGGTGGGTCTCACATCAAACCAGGTAAAAGAGTGAGGATGATTTAGACTCAAAGAAAATTAGAGCTAGAAAGAAATTTAAAGCTCATCCACTCTGCTCCAACCCTAAGTCAAGCCACATGGTCTTCTGATAGTGGCTGTTTTCTACTTACATATAAAGACAGCACATTCTCTTAGCAATATGTGTTTGTATATGTGTATGTGTATATATATATATATTTAGAGACAAGGTCTGACTCCATCACCCAGGCTGGAGTGCAGCAGTGTGATCACAGGTCACTGAACCTTCAAACTCCTGGGCTCAAGTGATCCTCCATCTCAGCCTCCCAAGTAGCTAGGACTACAGGCGCATGCTGCCACATCCAGCTAATTACAAAATTTTTTTTGTAGAAGCAGGGTTTTGCTTTGTTGCCCAGGCTGGTCTCAAACTCCTGGCCTCAAGCAACCCTCTTGCCATGGCTTCACAAAGTGCTGGGATTGCAGGCAAGAGCCACTGTGCCCAGCCCCTCTTAGTGATATTTTGCATATTATATATTCAAAAAATATTTTCTATTTATGCCACTTGGGAAACTTCTGTAGAATGGGATAGAGGGACAGATAAACCCAATTCTTGATCCACTGAAAAATAACACCTGTGACAGAGTGAAGATGAAACAGGTGCTGGGCACACAGCAAGTGTTTTGGAAACATTTTTGAACTCAACTTTGCTTGAGTTGTGGTGCTGATCATGACTGCCAGGGAATGCTAGCCAGCTGTTCTTCCTATACAAGTTACATGACCGGGTGTCTGCAGCAGCTGCCCCACTGTGAATTGCACACACCAATGGCCAAGACCCAGCAACGACTTGGCCAACAGGCCCAGCCGACGCGCATGGGTGGCCACATGATGCTCCTGACACACGCACCGGTGGCTGGGGGAAGTTTTTTGAGGATTGATCAGAAGATCTGATTCCACCTGGAGCCTCTGAAGTGATCACTTCCAGGCTAGGCTGAACCCGGATACCAGGAGACCTATGTATTGAGATCCTTTTGTGTTTATTATGTAGTCACAAATATTCCATTAACATATAGTTAGGCATTAGAGAATCCATGCTGGATTCCTCCAAAGGCCCCTAGATCCTTAGAACACTCAGAGATTCCAAAGCACACGTCCTCCTGGGACACCCTGGCAGGAGAGCCCGTGGGCGACTCTCACCTTTGCCTGCTGTCGGGGCCTGTGCTGATGGGTAGGGGCTCTGTGCTTGCTGTGGCCCAGGCCTAAGCTGTGGGGATGTGCTCTGTCGGGAGCAGACCCCTTCGCTGTCTGCCTAACTCCTTCGTGTGTTCCTGGAACAGCTTCTGTGTTATGCATTCCAGAAAGCCTGCCTGACCACCCCCACCTCAGCAAGCCTGGGATGGACAACCTCCCCCACATTCCACTCCAAGCCTACCCCCATCCCCCGCCTGCTGCGTGGTATGGCACTGCTCTGCTGTACCCTGAGTGTCTAGTTATTCATCAGGCCCCTTCCTAACTATGAGCTCTTTCAGGATAAGAGCTGTGTCTTTGCATGGCCAGAGCCTGTGCCAGGGCACAGCTGGTGCCCCATACACGTTGATGGTGAATAGATAGCACGGGTAGATCATTGTCTGTGAGTGCTTAACAGAGAAGCAGCTCACATGGGTGCTTGAGACCTGCGGGGGAGAGGTGGGGGTCTGGTAGGCGCTCGGAGGAGGACACCCCTGTAGCTTCTCCAGTCCCATAGATGAGACTCTTGATGTGGGCAGTTTTATTTTAGCTGAGTCTCCAGAAGGCAGGGGACGGGGACTGGTAGGGGATGCTAAACCTGGTAACCCAGTATGGATGAGCTAACAGAGGCCAGGCACGCAGCTCCTGCCTGTAATCCCAGCACTTTGGGAGCCCAAGGTGGGCGGGTTGCTTGAGCCAAGGAGTTCGAGACCAACCTGGGTCCCAAACCTAGCGAGACTCTGTCTCTACAAAAAAATGAAAAAAAAAAATTAGCCGGACATAGTGGCATGCACCTGTAGTCCCAGTTACTTGAGAAGCTGAGGTGGGAGGATCACTTGAGTCCGGGAGGTTGAGACTGCAGTGAGTTGTGATCACGCCACTGCACTCCAGTCTGGGTGACAGGGCAAGACCCTGTCTCAAAATAAATAAATAAATAAGAAAGAGAGACTACTGGTCAACTTGATTTCTGCTGGTTATTCTCTTTCTGTCATGTTCACCGAAAAGAGAAACTTGTTGTATTTTATCTTGTTGTAGCAAGAGCCAGTGTCTACCACGTGGGCTACTGAGAGAAAGGGAAGGGTTTTTTTCTGGGAAGCTCCAATTTACTTATTTCTCTCATGTGATGCCTCTGACTTTCATGGTGTGGCCTGGTCAGATGGGCCTTATCAATAGAGATGGCCTGATGTCCCAGCTGTCTCATCTCTGCGGCTAGTTCTGGCTTCTGCTGGGAGTCCACAGTGGCCTCTGCATGCATGGTGTGGGAAAGGCAAATAAAAAAGCAGATTAAAAACCAGATTAAAGACACCACCCTGTATTTAGGAAATAATGGTTCCTGTTGATACTGTTCTACGAACACAGATGAAGGCACAAAATTCTACATCAACTGCAGAGAATTGGTTATAGACTAACACAGGTGGTCAGATGATCTAGGAAGCAGGATTCAGGATTAACAGGGATCCCTGAGGACCCCATGGAGCATGGCGTCTCCTCTGCATCAGCAGCTTCAAGTCGTTCCAGGGAGAAGCTGGAAGCCTCAGTGCTTTTGCTGAAGAAGGATGTTCGTGACAGTAGGTGCAGGTCGTTCCTGCCGTGCACCCAGGTGTGGGGGAAGGATTTTGCTGCTGCTTCTCTATTTACCTTACAATTCAGCAAGACGGAAATGATTAGCCCATGACAAAAACCAGGAAACGGGCTCAGAGAGAGTGAGTTGCTCACACAGGACCTGTACTGTAAATGCAGTTAGATTTCCAGGTTGAGAATCCAGTGACCACGCCCCTTCTTTGTGGCATTCTGCTGTTGTATACCACGTGGAACACATTAAGAACGTTATGGCCAGGTGTGGTGGCTCATGCCCGTAATCCCAGCACTTTGGGAGGCTGAGGCAGGCGGATCACCTGAGGTTGGGAGTTTGAGACCAGCCTGGCCAGCATGCCGAAACCTTGTCTCTACTAAAAATACAAAAATTAGCTGGGCATGGTGGCATGCACTTGTAATCCAAGCTACTCGGGAGACTGAAGAAGGAGAATCGCTTGAACCCAGCAGGTAAAGTTTGCAGTGAGCTGAGATTGCTCCATTGCACTCCAGCCTGGGCAACAGAGTGAAACTCTATCTCAAAAAAAAAAAAAAAAAAAGAACGTTACAATTCGGTGTCACATAGACAGTGAGGAATAGTGGAAAGAGTGTTAGGTTTGGGGTAAGAGAACTGTGTCCCCTGGGCTTGAGTCCTGATGCCAACTCTCACAGGATGTGTCACCATACAGCACGACCCTTATACTTTTTTTTTTTTTTTTTGAGACAGGGTCTCACTCTGTCACCCAAACTAGAGTGCAGTGGTATGATCACAGCTCACTGCCACCTCAAACACCCAGGTTAAGGCCATCCTCCCACCTCAGCCTCCCAAGTAGCTGGGACTACAGGCATGCACCACCATGCCCAACTAATTTTTTGTATTTTTTGTTGAGATGGGGTTTTGCCATGTTGCCCAGGCAGGTCTCAAACTCCTGGACGCAAATGATCCACCTTCCTCAGCCTCCCAAAGCGTTGGGATTAGAGACGTGAACCACTGCTCTCAGCCCCTTACACTTTTTTGAAGTTCAGTTCTTCCGTCTGTAAAAACGAGGTAATAATATTGCCTCAGATTACTTAATGGATGTGAAAGGGTTTTGTAAACTCTGTGCCTGGAAAGGTGGAAGCTACTCAAATATCTGTTGAGTGAGTGGCATTAATCCGTGTACATTTCTCAGGCAACAATAATGTTACTTTCATGTAAGGCCAGTAAAATGTGGGTAAAGTCATGTAACAATACAATGAAAGTTTCTGATCAGTATTTCCTAATTCAAGTGTGTTGAAATGTGGAGTTGGGCTGGAGAATTGTCAAATCATTGAGTATTTAATTACCATGTGGTGATGTTTGCTTTAGGGAGTGGAAGGAACATAAGGAACGAACCACCTCCATCACGGAAGATGACACTCATTTAGATTCACTTTAGATCTCAGGGCTTGTTTAGATGCAGACTTTGCGGTTAACATTTTATTGTACTGACTGATTTAGTTTTCACCAGGTGGACCTTGTGTTTGCTTCAGAATGATCTCAGTTTATTAGGACAGGGTTTCTTCTGTTTTGATTGTGGAAGGAGGCAGGATAGACTTCTGTTTTCCTAGACCGGAAACCAACATTCCCCACTCCTCCAAATAACCAGGATTACCAGGCAGAGGGTGGGGCATCGAGGAGATGACAGCTGTGCATGCCTGCTCTAGGTTTTTCTGAGTTTAATTCCATATAGCTTAGACACAGGCCATATGCCTACATTTGGAAGATGCTTTGGAGAAAATTCTGCTCTGATGGGTGGGGGACAGGGTGTGCCAGGAAAAGATTCTATTCTTTTGAAGACACGGGGTCTTGCTATGTTGCCTAGGCTGGTCTTGAACTCCTCACCTCAAGTGATCCTCCTGCCTCAGCCTCCTGAGTAGCTAGGACTACAGATGCAAACCACCACACCCAGCTCTGAGATGATTCTATTCTCTTCACCTTATTGGAATTGGCGAAATTAGATAAGAAACAGACTCTTCCTCTCTTCTCCCCTGGATATAAATGTTCTGTTAAGAGAGGGAAAATAACCATTTAGCCTATAGCAAATCACCTTTTCAAAAAGTTAAGAATTACTTATGTGATGGTAGTTTTTGAAAGTGGTTTTTATTTTGAGATCATGGCCTCTGTAATACACAGGGCCTGGAGAAGTCAGATGAGAGCTACCAGGCTCAAAGCTCCTGTCCCGAACAAAGGGATGCTTTCGTGGGAGCACGCCACCCTTTCCAAGGCTAGTTCCTCTCCCAGCATCACACTTCGGCTCTCGTCCTGCTCTAGAAACGTGCCTTTGCTGGTCCAAGGAATCCTGGTCGTTTCTTTTCTTAATTGTTGGCATCCATCTGGGCTATGGTGGTTGTGGCGGGGGTGGCAGTGGAGAGTGTGTTGTTTTAAACCCGTGAGTCATTTTAGGGTATTGGTACTCTTGGAGACTGACTTTCTCTTGCTCAGGTTTTCAGAGAGACCTTTTGCAAAGCAACAATAACCTAAGAATCTCTTTGACCAAAGACAAATGTAGCAAACTTTGCACATGGTGCAACATTTGATAATGGTATCAATTTACATTTGTGTTTTCCTTGCAATTTCCCTCCTCCTCTAGCTTGCTCATGTTTCTGCCTTCTTCTTGCTGGCAAGAGTACAGACTATAATTCTCCAGTTCACTAACATCTGGAGTGACTGCACTGTTTGCAATTTGATTGATTGACTACATGTGTACAGTTCCTGTATTGCAAGTCACTTTTCTATATAATCTTTTTTGAGATGAAGTCCTGCTGTGTCGCCCAGGCTGGAGTGCAGTAGCATGATCTTGGCTCACTGCAACTTCCGCCTCCCGGGTTCAAGCGATTCTCCTCTCTCAGCCTCCCGAGTGGCTGGGATTACAGTCATCTGCCACCATGCCCGGCTAATTTTTTTGTATTTTTAGGAGAGATGGGGTTTCACCATGTTGGCCAGGTTTGTTTTGAACCCCTGACCTCAAGAGATCCACCTGCCTCAGCCTCCCAAAGTGCTGGGATTACAGGCATGAGCCACCGCATCTGGCCATATAATCTATTTTTT
>NW_012107186.1:204390-206780 GCF_000951045.1 Mandrillus leucophaeus
AGCAAAAGTCAGTCAACCTTGGGGCCTTCCTTTCTTTTATCCTTTCTTTTTTTTCCCTTTTCTGTCTTTCTGTGCGTCCCTTCCTACCCCCTTCCTTCCTTCTTCTCATTTGCCCGTTTTTTGTTTTTCTTTTTTTTTTTCAGTTCTTTGATGATCCTGAGAAGCTACTAAATATAGCAAAAGGGAGATAACACATAACAAAATTAGAAGTCTTTCTATTTATAAAAATGAGCCTCTGAAGGCTTCTACCATCCCTTCCGCCAATGTCATCTCTCACCCGGGCCTCGCCAGAGCACTCGTGGACCTCCCTTCGGTGAGGCCCAAAGTCCATCCCAGCCACGCCCTGCGGTCCCGAGTCTGAGTCCATGGTTCTGGCTTTCACTCTGCTCTGCATCCCGGCACTGCCCCCAGACCTCGACGCCCACCTCTTCAGCGAAGGCAAAACAAGGACACATTTTTCCTCCCTCTCTTCTCTCTTTCTTGTTTTCAGACTGCACTGTTTTTCTGCTGGCCGGATGACTCATTTCTTTGTCATCTCTTACCCCACTCGGCCTTTCCAGCTGCTCGAATCGCCTCTGCATGATGCAGACAGAGCTATCGCCCCGCTGGGGTGAGATTCACTTGCACTGAATCAGCTCAAGGTGCAGGAAGGTCCAGGGAGGCCAAGGAAGAGAAGAAACAAGTCTCCAACTCTCTCAGAAGCAAAGACAAAAATCTGTTCCTGCTCTCTTATCTCGTATTCAGATTGTTCAGTTGCAAAAGGGTTGAACATGATGCAGCCGGTGGTGTGTGTGGACCGGCCCTAGGTCGTGCTCCTCCTCCATCTGGTCCCCCCACCCCTAGTTATCCAGAAAGGGGGATGTTCCCAGGCAATGCCAACATGTCCATACTGCACTCTTGACATTGCAGTTTCCCGGCATCTGGGATTGCATTCCGTTTAGAAGGACTTTGAGTTCTTGAAATAAAACAGTATCTTGGTGGGCATCTGGAAAAAACACCCAAACTGATATCCCAGGCTGGGGTGCAGGACCCTATCGAGAGGGCTGGGTGGTGTGGACAGCACAATGAAGAAGGTCAAGTTCCTTGTACTCACTCATTTGTTGTTTCATTCAGAATTCCTGTGAAGTGGGAGCTCTCACCATCCTTGGGTCTTACTTAAGAGTAAGGAGTGGGGTAACCTAGAAATACATGAACATCAGGGAGAAATGGGGAGGGAGTTTCACATGAGCTATTTTTACAAGATTAAGTAATGGGATAAAATTAAAAAGGGGAATTTAAGAGGAATTTTGGGAAGTTCTGAGAAACAGGACATTTGAGGAAAGCTGAGAAAGAGACAATCTGGAGTAAGTCTCCGTGATGAGAAGATTCCACCCCACGCTTCTGTTTTGGGTGGCCTTGGCTTCTGACCTGCACTCCTGTTTTGGGTGGCCTGGGCTCCTGACTCCCTTTCCTCTGAAACTGCCTGGAGCCAGGGAGTAGCACAGCTGCTTCCTCCCAGGGAGAAAGGGATCCCCGAAGAGCACACTGCAGGGAGACCTCAGGCACTGCGGGCGCAAAGGCTGGAGATGGCACTTCTGTTCCCTTGTGATGGGATAGGTGCAGGGAGGCTGGGAGGGTGCCAGGCTCATGAGCCTCCCTCTGGGCCATGTTTTCCCATTGGAATCACTGTACCCAGAGCCTCCTGCAGACTTCCCTCTCCGTCTCCCTACACCCCTCTGCCTGACACAGCAGCCCAGGGAGAATTCGTCAGGCATGAAATGTAGCAAGGCGAGGAGGGTGATCAGCACCTCCCACGGGGGAGCTCTTTTGGAAGTAATGATCAAAGATCCAGAGCCAGACCCAGGCAAGAAGGCAAGGCCTGGAAGCCCCTATGCATGCCTCCATGCCCTTAGGACACTCGGGGAAGCGGGAGGGTGGGACCTAAAGTTGTTGTGACCAAAGGGAAATGAGTCAGGGAAAGAAATGCCATGCTTCAATTTTTGTGGATGAAGGAGGGAGCAGGCCGCCAGAACACAAAATAACACCCGACCGACTAACCTACTTTGAGCTGCCAAGGGCAGGATCACAGGGGAGAAGCAGATGGAAACTGGGGCTCTGGGGTCCAGGAAGATCTGAGTCTTCCGACCAAACACCAGATGCCTCCCCTCCTTCCTGCAAATATGCACGTTGCCAGATCTGTTGCAGTCTATGGAAAAGGAGACAGATGTTCGGCAGAGTGGTGGGGAGGGGTGGAGGTTGGGCTGGGGGCCTCTGCTTTGTGGGGAGACCCTCAGACAGGGGAGTAGGCTCCATCCCGCATGGAGGAACCTGGGCAGTCTAAGGCAGGCTGGCTGTATGATGTGCTGGCAATAAAATCCCGACGGCTTCCGCTGCAGAAGTCCAGGAGGACA
>NW_012107186.1:207325-211452 GCF_000951045.1 Mandrillus leucophaeus
GAGGATCTCTTGAGCCTGGTGGGTCAAGGCTGCAGTGAACCGTGTTCGTGCCACTGCACTCCAGTCTGGATGACAGAGCGAGACCCTGTCTCAAAAAAAAGAAAGAAAGAAAAAAGAAAAAAAAAAAAAAAGGACATGCTACAGCATGGATACACCTTGAAGACATTTGCAAAGTGAAATAAACCAGTCACAAAAGAAGAAACACTCTCTGATTCCAATTCTAGGATGTATGTAGAGCAGTCAGATTCCTAAAGACAGAAAGTAGCAGGGTGGCTGCTGGGAGGAAATGGGGAATGGAGAGTTACTCTCTGGTGGCTACAGAGTTTCAGTTGGGGGTGATGGAGAAGTTCTGGAGATCGGTGGTCACAATGTGACATGCTTAATTCCACTGAACTGTGCACTTAACATCGTTAAGGTGGTAAATTTTGTGCTATGTGTATTTTACAACAGTACAAAATACGTAGTTTCTAGAATCCTCTTCTAGATGTATGTCTGGCGTTTCTCCCGCGGGGCTGGCGCTGGAGAAAGCCAGCCAGGACAACACTGCGACTTCTCCTCCTCTGTTGCCATCATGGACTTCTCGCACCACGTGATCAAGCTCTTTTTTTCTCTTCTTCCAGAATTTAAGGGACGCTGTGAAGCAATCATGAATGCAATGAAGAGAGGGCTCTGCTGTGTGCTGCTGCTGTGTGGAGCAGTCTTTGCTTCGCCCAGCCAGGTGGGTGTCCAGGATCCCTATGTCCTGCCCCTCGAGGCTGCGATGCTTCCGGAGGCTCCAGGAGTCTGCATCCATCCGGGCCACGGGGGTGGGAATGCTGTCAGGGAGCAGAGAGGCACAGGGACCAAGGGCTGCATCGCTGCAGAGCACACAGCACACACTCCCTTCGGTACAGCAGACTCTGTATTTTCGGCCCAGTGCAGAGCCCAGGCACTTATTTTGACCTGAGTAAGCAGTTAATTCCACTCCCTGCCTGTGCCTGCCTTTTTTTGCCGCTGTTTTTAAAGAATGTATTTGAATTAATCCATAAAATACAGTTGTCCCTCATATCTGTGGAGTATTTGTTCCAGGACCCCCAAGGATACCAAAATCCAGAAATACACAAGTTCCTCATATAAAATGGTGCAGAGTTTGCATATCCTATACACACCCTCCTGTATACTTTAAATCATCTCTAAATTACTTATAATACCTAGTATAATGTTAATGCTATGTAAATAGTTGTTATAATGTATTTTTTAATTTGTGTTATTTTTATTGTTGTATTATTTATATATTTTTTGGAGACAGGGTCTCACTCTGTCACCCAGGCTGGAGTGCAATGGCACAATCATAGCTCACGCAGCATCAAACTCTAGGCTTAAGCGTTGGCCTCCCAAAGCTCTGGGGTTACAGGTGTGAGCCACAAGCCCGGCTTATATTATTATTTTTAATTTTTCAAATATTTTACATCTGTTTTGGTTGAATCCACAGACATGGAACCTGCAGATATACAAGGTGGACTGTATTTATAAAAGACAATGCAGGGCAAGGCACAGTGGCTCACACCTGTAATCCCAGCACTTTGGGAGGCCGAGGTGGGAGGATCACTTGAGCCCAGGAGTTTGAGACCAGCCTGGGCAATATAGTGAGACCCTATCTCTACAAAAAATTCAAAAATTAGTCAGGTGTGTAGTGGTATGCACTTGTGGTCCCAGCTACTCGGAAGGCTGAGGCGGGAGGATCGCTTAAGCCCAGGAGGTTGAGATTTCGGTGAGCTATGATTGCGCTAATGCACTCTAGCCTGAGTGACAAACTGAGATCCTGTCTCAAAAAAAAAAAGGCAATGCAAGTGCCATGAGCCACAGCAGAGGCGAGCTGCCCTCATGGTGTCTACTTTCTAGCTGAGATGGAAGTGCTACACACACTCTCTGAAAATGCCTAGCAATAAAGGGCCTCATGGAAGTCCAAACTAGCCACACCTCTCCCCTAGAGTGGGGAGAGCCCAGGTGACTGTGTGGAGTAGACAGGCAGCTGCAACTCCACTGCCCAATATGGTGGCCACTGACCATGTGTAGTGGTTTAAATTTAAAAGAATTAAAGTTAAACATTGTTTCTTAGTCCCACTGGCCACATTCAAAGCCCTCGGTGGCCCTGTATCGCGTCTGTCGTGGACAGCACAGACAGAAAACATTTCCACTATGCAGAAAGCTCTTCTGGACAGTGCCAGTCAGAAAGGAGAGGAAAAATTGGACTAGAAGGCAGGAGATGGACTTTCACTTGGGCCAGTTACCCGAGGGGGTCTCTGAGCAGGGGCATCTGGCCGGCAGGTTCCTGTGGGCTTCTGGGTTGGCCACCTTTACTCTTAGTACACCTGGCGTGTGCTGATCCTTCCTCCATCTCTGGTTTCTTGGCAGGAAATCCACGCCCGATTCAGAAGAGGAGCCAGATCTTACCAAGGTCGGGTGAAGCTGAGAGGTACATGGGGTCATGGGAGTGGGAGGCAGGACGGGGGTGCGGGGTGCATCAGACCCTATGAGGCCTTCTTCCACCTGCCACCTGCCTACGGTGTGACAGTGCCATTGCAGCATGATTCTACAGAGATGCCTGTGTCGGCACCATTCTCCCATCAGCTGCGGCCACGGGGCGGGTTCTGATTCTGTGGGAAGCAGAAACAGGTGTCCCCCCAAGGAGCCAGGATGTCAGGGATCACAACCTGGTGGGGAGCGGGGGGCAGCCACTAGCCCAAGATCCTGGTTATACAGATCAGAAGGCGGAGCCCAGGAGAGAGCAAGTGGCTTGCCCAGGGCCACACAGCTGCCAGCAGCAGGGTGAGGGCAGTCACGGCGGAGGCCAGCCCCATGCTCTGGGTCTCATCCTAGGCTGTGATCCCACCACAGGGTGCCAGCGGCTTTGGTAACAACATCCCTGTGTATCCATTTCCCTCTGGTGATCTAACTGGGATGTCCCAACCGGAATGTCCCACCCAGGCAACCCCCAGACATGGTGGGGTCTCTAAGTCCACGCCTAGAGTTGACTCTAGAAGGCTGAGGAATGCGAGACCCAGCTTCAGGTCCAAAACTACTAACCCAGGCCCTCAATTTCCCTCCTTCACGACCCAGTTCCTTTGAGTCTGGAAGACTCCGCAATACCCTTTGTAAAGGTGTTAAAAAAGGAGTGAGTCACACCTCTTAATGCCTTCACTGTTGGATGGCCTCCTGCTTCCTACGAGGGTATCCTGGCATCAGCGACCTCAAAAGCAGCAAGGGTCTGACTTACAGTGGGCACGTGCTACTTCTTTAATTAACTGAAAGTAAAGTTGTTGTTTTTTAAGTTGGCATTCTGACTTGAAAACAGAAAGATGGCATGAGAATATTAATGGGAGTACTTCAACTACTTTCAGTATGCCAAAAATACTTGGAGAAGTAGCACATTTTCTGCAAAAACTAAAATGTCAATTTTCTTTGGGGCCAAAAATGCATCATTTCTGTGTGGTAATACTTATGTGGATCAAAAACTCTGGTAGACAGTTATGCATATATATATTTGTTGATTAATTACAATGAGAAAAAGTCCAGGTGCAATGGCTCACATCTGTAACTCCAGCACTTTGGGAGGTTGATCCAGGAGGATGGCTTGAACCCAGGAGTTCAAGACCAGCCTGGGCAACATAGTGAGACACTCCCCCCGCCGCCTCTCCCACCCCACCCCGCCTCTACAAAAAATTTTAAAAATTAGCTGGGTGTGGTTGTGTGCACTTGTACTCGCAGCTACTTGGGAGGTTGACGCAGGAGGATTGCTTGAGCCTGGGAGGCAGAGGTTGCAGTGAGCCAAGATAGCACCGCTGCACTCCAGTCTGGGTAACAGAGACCCTAAAAAAAGGAAAAAAAGAAAAAGAAAAGAAAAACTTAGGCTGGGCACGGTGGCTCACGCCTGTAATCCCAGCACTTTGGGAAGCCAAGGCAGGCAGATTACTTGAGATCAGGAGTTCAAGACCAGCCTGACCAATATGGTGAAACCCCATCTCTACCAAAAATACAAAAATTAGCCGGGCATGGTGGCGGGCACCTGTAATCCCAGCTATTCAGGAGGCTGAGGCAGGAGAATCACTTGAACCCGGGAGGTGGAGGTTGCAGTAAGCCAAGATCGT
>NW_012107186.1:211502-213976 GCF_000951045.1 Mandrillus leucophaeus
CCTGGCCTCTCGAAGTGCTGGGGTTACAGGCGTGAACCACCTCATGAGGCCTCACTTTCCTATATAATCGAAACAATAGATCTATAGCGCCATTTGTAAGAGTTTCCCAGTTTATACCGCATGTGACACTCCCTATATCACATCCTCACAGCAGAACAGAAACCACAGGATGTCAGCCCCAGAGGCAACCTTGGAGCATCCAGTCCACTTGGTTTTGCATTGCTGGCAGGAGCTTTTATGTCAAAATATAGATACTTTTTCGAAGGTCAGCACATTAATTTTTTTTTCAGTCATTTTTATCTTATGTGAATAAGCTGATTAGTTCCTTTGCTAGGAGCTGGTTTTTATGGAGGGAAGATGGGGCTGGTAGAGGCAGATAGAGGGAGAAGTAATATACAGGCGCTGAGACAGCACCCCACCGACTTTCCCCTGTCCCTCTTCCAGTTGGCCTCCTCCTTTCCAGGGGCTGTGCCCAATCCAGAATCAGTTATTCACTGGTGCCCATCGACCATCATTTCCCCATGTGGCCACCACAGAAATGAACACCACCTTTCTGGTTGGCATGATCATCAATTTCTCAGCCAAAAAGGCACACATCCTTGACTCTGGGAAACAGTACATCTCCCAGGAAAGGGAGCTTACAGCACAGTATCCCACTTCCTGGTTACCAGACTATTGTTCCTATTTTCCCCGAGAACAGTCATCATTCACAGGTTGTTCAGCAGGGCCCGGGAACAGAGTCACTCCGGTTGCTACAGCCAACAGACCAAACACGGCTTCCAGGCAGGAAGGTCAGAGCTGCTCTGCAGGACGCACATGCAGATTAGAAGCAGACAGGGCCGGCCAAGCACAGATATGCTGGCTGTGTCCTATACACAGGTGCCTGCACACACATGCTTCAGATCCAGCCTGCACTCTATCAGCCAACCCATGGACTCTGCTTTTTCTAATTTGCACAGATTCTTTGTCAACCTGCCATGCCCTGAGGCTGTTGAACTTCATCCAACAGAGAGGGAGCCTTTTGCAAATCTAAAAAAATCAACTTTGTGTGCTAGGGTGGCCTGACAGGGCTAGGCCTTGGGGTCTTGGGGACCAGCATTCCACCTCTCCTCTCATATAGTGATTCCGGATTCCAGCCCAGCAAAAGTCAGTCAACCTTGGGGCCTTCCTTTCTTTTATCCTTTCTTTTTTTTCCCTTTTCTGTCTTTCTGTGCGTCCCTTCCTACCCCCTTCCTTCCTTCTTCTCATTTGCCCGTTTTTTGTTTTTCTTTTTTTTTTTCAGTTCTTTGATGATCCTGAGAAGCTACTAAATATAGCAAAAGGGAGATAACACATAACAAAATTAGAAGTCTTTCTATTTATAAAAATGAGCCTCTGAAGGCTTCTACCATCCCTTCCGCCAATGTCATCTCTCACCCGGGCCTCGCCAGAGCACTCGTGGACCTCCCTTCGGTGAGGCCCAAAGTCCATCCCAGCCACGCCCTGCGGTCCCGAGTCTGAGTCCATGGTTCTGGCTTTCACTCTGCTCTGCATCCCGGCACTGCCCCCAGACCTCGACGCCCACCTCTTCAGCGAAGGCAAAACAAGGACACATTTTTCCTCCCTCTCTTCTCTCTTTCTTGTTTTCAGACTGCACTGTTTTTCTGCTGGCCGGATGACTCATTTCTTTGTCATCTCTTACCCCACTCGGCCTTTCCAGCTGCTCGAATCGCCTCTGCATGATGCAGACAGAGCTATCGCCCCGCTGGGGTGAGATTCACTTGCACTGAATCAGCTCAAGGTGCAGGAAGGTCCAGGGAGGCCAAGGAAGAGAAGAAACAAGTCTCCAACTCTCTCAGAAGCAAAGACAAAAATCTGTTCCTGCTCTCTTATCTCGTATTCAGATTGTTCAGTTGCAAAAGGGTTGAACATGATGCAGCCGGTGGTGTGTGTGGACCGGCCCTAGGTCGTGCTCCTCCTCCATCTGGTCCCCCCACCCCTAGTTATCCAGAAAGGGGGATGTTCCCAGGCAATGCCAACATGTCCATACTGCACTCTTGACATTGCAGTTTCCCGGCATCTGGGATTGCATTCCGTTTAGAAGGACTTTGAGTTCTTGAAATAAAACAGTATCTTGGTGGGCATCTGGAAAAAACACCCAAACTGATATCCCAGGCTGGGGTGCAGGACCCTATCGAGAGGGCTGGGTGGTATGGACAGCACAATGAAGAAGGTCAAGTTCCTTGTACTCACTCATTTGTTGTTTCATTCAGAATTCCTGTGAAGTGGGAGCTCTCACCATCCTTGGGTCTTACTTAAGAGTAAGGAGTGGGGTAACCTAGAAATACATGAACATCAGGGAGAAATGGGGAGGGAGTTTCACATGAGCTATTTTTACAAGATTAAGTAATGGGATAAAATTAAAAAGGGGAATTTAAGAGGAATTTTGGGAAGTTCTGAGAAACAGGACATTTGAGGAAAGCTGAGAAAGAGAC
>NW_012107186.1:218986-221753 GCF_000951045.1 Mandrillus leucophaeus
GCAATCTCAGCTCACTGCAACCTCCACTTCCTGCGTTCAAGCGATTCTCCTGCCTCAGCCTCCTGAGTAGCTGGGATTACAGGCACCTGCCACCATGCCTGGCTAATTTTTGTATTTTTAGTAGAGACAGGGTTTCACCATGTTGGCCAGGCTAGTCTCTGAACTCCTGACCTCAAGTGATCCGCCCACCTCGGCCTCCCAAAGTGCTGGGATTACAGGCGTTAGCCACCATGTCCAGCCAGTATTCGTTATCTTTTTGTCTTCCAGTTGTGCCTCTTCAATAAGGGAGTATGCAATGGAGTCTATAGAAAGCAAGTGAGGGAGTTTTCTCAGTAGGTCCAAGGGTGGTAAGTCATTTCATCTTGAGTCATACTCTAATGAGGCTGGCCTGTCTTTTCTCATAGTGATCTGCACAGATGAGAAAACGCAGATGATATACCAGCAACATCAGTCATGGCTGCGCCCCGTGCTCAGAAGCAACCGGGTGGAATACTGCTGGTGCAACAGTGGCAGGGCACAGTGCCACTCAGTGCCTGTCAAAAGTACGTACTGAGGCTGCGAGGTGGCGCATGCCTGTGATCCCAGCACTTTAGGAGGCCAAAGTGGGAGGATCACTGGAGCTCGGGAGTTCAAGACCAATCTGGGCAACATAGCAAGTCCCCTCTCTCTACAAAAAATAAAATTAGCCAGACCTGGTATGTAGTCCCAACTACTTGGGAGGCTGAGGTAAAAGGATCACTTGAGCCCAGGAGCTGGAGGCTGCAGTAATCTATGATTGTGCCACTGCACTTCAGCCTCGGTGACGGGGCAAGCTCCCATCTCTAAAACAAAACAAAACAACACAACACAAACAAAAACAAAAACACAGAAAAGCCCAGTACAAATCGACTTTAAGCTGAGGCTTCGAGTTCAGGGATCCAGTCTCATGAGCCCTGTCCTTCATGGTCCCCAGCAAGTTCAAATCTTCAAAAGGAGCCTCCAGGCCTGTTCGGCCTTAGGCAAAGATGAAGGTATAAGCAGAAAAGGGAGCAAGACCAAGTGACCTTGGGCAAATGCCCAATTGCCTCAGTTTCCTCAGCTGTAAAGAGGCAGGAATAACAGTACACACTTCATGGTTTGCTGTGAGGATTAAATTAGCTAATTTTTGTAGACTGTACAACAGTGCCTGGCACGTAGAGCACATTCTTAATATTTTAACTCACATCATCCTTGGAGCTGCTTTGAAAGTACAGGGGACCCTTGAACAACACTTGTCTGACCTGCAGGGTCCACTTATGCATGGATTTTTTTCAACCAAAGGCAGGATGAAAACAGTATTTGTAGGATGCGGAACAGTATTTGTAGTGTGTTGCACACTGCGGGACTTGAGTGTGTGTGGATTGTGGTAGACAGGGCTCCTGGAACCATGGCGCGAGCACACAGAGGGAGGCTGTCATTAGGGGCTTCCTTGTTCATACTCAACAGGTTGCAGCGAGCCAAGGTGTTTCAATGGCGGCACCTGCCAGCAGGCCCTGTACTTCTCAGATTTCGTGTGCCAGTGCCCTGAAGGATTTGCTGGGAAGCACTGTGAAATAGGTGAGTAGGTGGGAGCATGTGAGAGGAGCTGAAATCCCACCTCCCCAGTTCTCCCCCACAGGAAGGAAAGGTAGGGTGCGGATGGCAGGGCCAAGGGTGGGGGCCAGGGACAGCACAGGCGCTTCTGCCATGGGTCGGGAAGCACAGTGCCAGGCAGCAGGCAGAGCCCAGGTGTGAACCTGGATCCAGGCTGGCACCCTCACCGCCCAGCCTATGGCTTCCCAGCCAGCCTGCGTCAGGCCTGGGGGATGACAGGGCAGAGAGGGGAGCCTCCTGAGGGCTAAATGAAAGGGGATTCCCATGTGAGGCATCCGTGCCCTGCTTTCCATCAGATACCAGGGCCACGTGCTACGAGGACCAGGGCATCAGCTACAGAGGCACATGGAGCACAGCAGAGAGCGGCGCCGAGTGCACCAACTGGAACAGCAGCGCACTGGCCCAGAAGCCCTACAGCGGGCGGAGGCCTGACGCCATCAGGCTGGGCTTGGGGAACCACAACTACTGCAGGTGAGGGCACATCCCCCAGGAGGGTTTCCCCCCGTAAGAAGCTGCTATGGCTGGGGAAAGATTCTGTCAGATCTGTCAGGGTTCTCCCAAGAAACGTAACCAATATAGGATAGATTGATCGATGGATGGATGGATGGATGGATGGATGGATGGATGGATGGATGGATAGATGGATGGATGGATGGATGGATGGATGGATAGATGGATGGATGGATGGATGGATGGATGGATGGATAGATGGATGGATGGACAGATGATAAATAGATGATAGATGGATAGATGATAGATGATAGACAGATGATAGGTGATACATTGATAGATAATAGATGATTGATAGATGATAGATTAGATAGATGATAGATACATAGATGATAGATAGTAGATGTAAGATGATAGATGATAGATAGATAGATGACAGACAGATAGATGATAGAGAGATAGGAGAGAGAGAAAGAGAGGAGAGTGTGTGTGAACCCAAAGTATCTGAGACAGGTCTCAATCAATTTAGAAAGTTGATTTTGCCAAGGTTAAGGACACCCCTGTGACACAGCCTCAGGAGGTCCTGAGGACATGTGCCCAAGGTGGTCAGGGCACAGCTTGCCTTTAGACATTTTAGGGAGTCATGAGACATCAATCAGCATGTGTGAGGTGTACATCCGTTTGGTCTGGAAAGGTGGGATAACTT
>NW_012107186.1:221803-235009 GCF_000951045.1 Mandrillus leucophaeus
TCCTGGAACCATGGCGCGAGCACACAGAGGGAGGCTGTCATTAGGGGCTTCCTTGTTCATACTCAACAGGTTGCAGCGAGCCAAGGTGTTTCAATGGCGGCACCTGCCAGCAGGCCCTGTACTTCTCAGATTTCGTGTGCCAGTGCCCTGAAGGATTTGCTGGGAAGCACTGTGAAATAGGTGAGTAGGTGGGAGCATGTGAGAGGAGCTGAAATCCCACCTCCCCAGTTCTCCCCCACAGGAAGGAAAGGTAGGGTGCGGATGGCAGGGCCAAGGGTGGGGGCCAGGGACAGCACAGGCGCTTCTGCCATGGGTCGGGAAGCACAGTGCCAGGCAGCAGGCAGAGCCCAGGTGTGAACCTGGATCCAGGCTGGCACCCTCACCGCCCAGCCTATGGCTTCCCAGCCAGCCTGCGTCAGGCCTGGGGGATGACAGGGCAGAGAGGGGAGCCTCCTGAGGGCTAAATGAAAGGGGATTCCCATGTGAGGCATCCGTGCCCTGCTTTCCATCAGATACCAGGGCCACGTGCTACGAGGACCAGGGCATCAGCTACAGAGGCACATGGAGCACAGCAGAGAGCGGCGCCGAGTGCACCAACTGGAACAGCAGCGCACTGGCCCAGAAGCCCTACAGCGGGCGGAGGCCTGACGCCATCAGGCTGGGCTTGGGGAACCACAACTACTGCAGGTGAGGGCACATCCCCCAGGAGGGTTTCCCCCCGTAAGAAGCTGCTATGGCTGGGGAAAGATTCTGTCAGATCTGTCAGGGTTCTCCCAAGAAACGTAACCAATATAGGATAGATTGATCGATGGATGGATGGATGGATGGATGGATGGATGGATGGATGGATGGATAGATGGATGGATGGATGGATGGATGGATGGATAGATGGATGGATGGATGGATGGATGGATGGATGGATAGATGGATGGATGGACAGATGATAAATAGATGATAGATGGATAGATGATAGATGATAGACAGATGATAGGTGATACATTGATAGATAATAGATGATTGATAGATGATAGATTAGATAGATGATAGACACATAGATGATAGATAGTAGATGTAAGATGATAGATGATAGATAGATAGATGACAGACAGATAGATGATAGAGAGATAGGAGAGAGAGAAAGAGAGGAGAGTGTGTGTGAACCCAAAGTATCTGAGACAGGTCTCAATCAATTTAGAAAGTTGATTTTGCCAAGGTTAAGGACACCCCTGTGACACAGCCTCAGGAGGTCCTGAGGACATGTGCCCAAGGTGGTCAGGGCACAGCTTGCCTTTAGACATTTTAGGGAGTCATGAGACATCAATCAGCATGTGTGAGGTGTACATCCGTTTGGTCTGGAAAGGTGGGATAACTTAAAGCAAGGGCTTCCAGGCCATAGGTAGGTAAGAGACAAAAGGCTGTATTCTGAGTCCTTGATCAGTTTTTCACTGAACACACAATTGAGTCTGGCTCAGTTGATCTGCATTTTTACATAAACAACAGGGCAGAGGAAGCAATCAAATATGCATTTGTCTCAGGTAAGCAGAGGGATGACTTTCTATCCTGCACCTGGGAAGATCAGCTATCCATTGACAATGCCAAGGTGAAAGTCAACAGAACTGTTTTAGGATAAAGATCTTCAGGCCCACAAGGAATTTCCTTGTAGGGAATTTAAAACAAAAAAACAAAAAAAACCTTTGCAACTACCTTATTGAGGAATAAAATGAGAGGCAGGTTAGCCATAGTTCCTGGCTTGACATTTCCCTTGGCTCACTGACCCTGGGGTCCCCAGATTTGTTTTCCTTTCACACCAGATAGAGAGACATTTATGTTAAGGAACTGGCTGACAGGATCATGGGGGCTGGCAAGTCTGAAACATGTAGGTAAGCCAGGCTGGAAATGCAGGCAGGAGCTGAGGCTGCTGTCTTAAGGCAGAATTTCTTATTCAGGAAACCTCATATTTGCTCTTAAGGCCTTTAAGTAATTGGATGAAGCCCAACTACATTATCTAGGATAATTTCCTTTTCTAAAGTCAGCCGGCTGTAGGTATTAACCACATCTATGAAACACTTTCACAACTCCTAGAGGAATGTTTGATTAACTGACTGGGTGCCACAGCCTGGCCAAGTGACACATAAGACTATTCCAGTCCACGCCTTGTCAACTTGGCACCCACATGCAACTCCTTAAACCATACTTCACCGCCAAGTAAACACAGGAACGAAATCATACTCCTGCCTAACATGATACAACTACCAGTGTATAACCAAAAATGCACTCCTGGCTGGGCGCAGTGGCTCGTGCCTGTAATCCCAGCACTTTGGGAGGCTGAGGCAGGTGGATCGCCTGAGGTTAGGAGTTCAAGACCAGCCTGGCCAACACGGTGAAACCTCGTCTCTACTAACAATATAAAAATTAGCCAGGCATAGTGGTGGGCGCCTGTAATCCCAGCTACTCAGGAAGCTGAGGCTGGAGAAATGCCCAAACCCAGGAAGCAGAGGTTGCGGTGAGCAGAGATGCGCGCTGCACTCCAGCCTGGGAGAAAGAGCGAGACTCTGTCTCAAAAAAAAAAAAAAAAAAAAAAAGCACTCCCCATTCCTCCAGAAAAGGATACCAAACCTTGGGTCCTAGAGGAGAGGCTTCACCTTTGACCTACCCTGGCCCTTCCCTTGGCTGATTTTTCAGAAACCCAGACCGAGACTCAAAGCCCTGGTGCTACGTCTTTAAGGCGGGGAAGTACAGTTCAGAGTTCTGCAGCACCCCCGCCTGCTCTGAGGGTAAGTGGCAACCATCCCGCCTTTCCCTGAGTGTCCCTGGGGGAGGAGAGTCTGGGAGGACAGGCCGACAGCCCTCCTGCACCTGAGGGGAGAAAGGGGAGGCCAGGAGTGAGTCATTTTGGTTGCAGAGGGAAGAAAGACAGGACTTAGGTCTGTGCCTGGGCTTGGCCTCTGACTGGCTATTTGTCTGACCTGGAGCTGATCTCCTCACACTCTGACCCTCAGTTTCCTCCACTATGGAGGAGAGGATGGGGCTGAATCAGTGGTTTTCAGTCCTTTTGAGAATGAATGAAGATTCTCCCTTTTTTGATTAATGGGTGAATGGGCCTTTCTCTCTCTTTTGCTCCCTCTCAAACCTGTTAATGCAAAAACAAACAAACAAACAAACAAAAAAACAAACTTCCAAAATTGAACAAAGAAAATATTAAGTTACAAGGCCAGGCACAGTGGCTTATGCCTGTAATCCCAGCACTTTGGAAGGCTGAGGCGGGTGGATAACCTGAGGTCAGGAGTTTGAGACCAGCCTGGCCAACATGATGAAACTGTGTGTCTACTAAAAATACAAAAATTAGCTGGGTGTGATGGCAGGCACCTGTAGTCCCAGCTACTCAGGAGGCTGAGGCAGGAGAATTGCTTGAACCTGGGAGGTGGAGGTTTCAGTGAGCCAAGAGGATGTCACTGCACTCCAACCTGGGCGATGGAATAAAAAAACTGTTTCAAATAAAAAAAAAGGAAAGAAAAAAATCCTAAGTTACAGAAAGGTACTATGAATTCAGTGGTGCTTTTACAAATCATTACATTATTTATCACAGCACTATGAAAGATATTTTTTTAAGTTCTAAATATTTTTAGGGCAGGCACAGTGGCTCATGTCTATAATCCCAGCACTTTGGGAGGCTGAGGCGGGAGAACTGCTTGAGCCCAGGAGTTTGAGACCAGCCTGGGCAACAAAGTGAGACTCCATCTCTACAAAAAATACAAAAATTAGTAAGGTGTGGTGGCACATGCCGATGGTCCCAGCTGCTTGGGAGCCTGAGGTGGGAGGATCGCTTGAGCCCGGGAGATTGAGGCCGTGGTGAGCAATGATTGTGCCACTGCACTCCAGCCTGGGTGACAGTGGGATCCTGTCTCAAAATAAATACATAAATGTGTGTGTGTGTATATATATATATATATATATATAAAACACACATATATTAAATTTGTACATGATATATATAAACACGCATCAGCTATGTGCATTCAGCACCCAGGTCCACAGGTGATGCCTGTGACTCTGAAGACTTTATGGTGACTCTAAAGCATCCTCCCCATCCCCCATGATCTGGTCTAAATGAGGACTTGCAGATCTAGATAATCTTGAAAATCCCTTCCATTTATGGTATTTATGTATAGAAGTACGCTTTGTCAGTTTCAGGTGGGGAGAAAAAAATGGAAAAATGGGGGAAATAGATGAAAACAGGCAGCACTCTACGGCTCATCCCCTCCTCCTTCCCAAGCCCATCATCAGATCCTCAGGACACTGGCAGACACAGTCTGAGAAATAACTCCCACCCCAGCCCTACTGAAGCACCTTGGTTCACCGCAGCCTGTTAAGTGTACACAAGGAAACCCCTACCAGCTTTCAAAGCAGCTCCAGAAACAGTCCCCACTCATGGAACGCAGCAGCCTTCCTGCTGAACCTGAAGATGCCCCCAGTCTCTCTCTCAACACAGCAATCTAGGGAGCCACTTCCGGTGGAGATGAAACCCCCCTGCCATCTCTAAGTAAAAGGACTCAAAGAAGGGGAAAAAGGCTCAGGCCGGGCGCGGTGGCTCACACCTGTAATCCTAACACTTTGGGAGGCTGAGGCAGGCGGATCACCTGAGGTCAGGAGTTCAAGACCAGCCTGACCAACATGGTGAAACCCCATCTCAACTAAAAATACAAAATTAGCCTAGCATGGTGGCGCATGCCTGTAACCCCACCTACTTGGGAGGCTGAGTTAGGAGAATCGCTTGAACCCAGGAGGTGGCAGTTGCAGTGAGCTGAGATCGCACATTACACTCCAGCCTGGGCAACAAAAGGGGAAGTGTGAGGTGTTACACTCTTCTCAGTGCCGGGCTAGTGGCCTCCAGCTTCCCTGGCCGGCAGCTCTTCTTCAAGCCCCAGCCCCGACTTGCATGCTTCAGAATTTGTTTTTGTTTCAGTTTGAGAATTCTTTTCTTCTAGGAAACAGTGACTGCTACTTTGGGAATGGGTTAGCCTACCGTGGCACCCACAGCCTCACCGCATCGGGTGCCTCCTGCCTCCCGTGGAATTCCATGATCCTGATAGGCAAGGTTTACACAGCACAGAACCCCAATGCCCAGGCACTGGGCCTGGGCAAACATAATTACTGCCGGTAGGTAGCACAGGGGCGGGGGGGGTTCAGGTTTTGGTAGAACGTGGGATTAGGGTGTGAGATGGGGGAAGATTCAATGCCTCAAGTTACATGACAGACCCAGTATGTGGGAAACACCCATCGATACTGTCTAGTCCAACCTCTTCACTTGCTAGAATAACACTTATTGTGAAAAGGAAGGTCTGCCAGTTTTCCAACCCAAATCCCAAGTAAAGAGTCCTGGCTTGTAACCATTTAGTCCTCAGTTGTTCTCATGACATCTTTATTCCAACAATTTGTAAGAGTTCCATAACAGGACAGCTCACACAGTTCTGCCCAACAACCCTATGAGATTAGAACACTGCATTACTGATTGCATAACAAAGTTAAAGAGAAGTTCTCCTAGGGTGGGGGTGTGCCACAAAGTCAAGATGAACTCAGCGTCCTCCCTCCCAACTCAGTGGTTTTCATCGGTTTACTGAGTCTCCTACTCTTACATGGCCTGTGATGTGACTGAAAATGGGATTGAAAACCTTAAACTCCTGACCTGGTCTGGTGGTGTACGCCTGTAATCCCAGCACTTTGGGAGGTTGAGGCAGGAGGATCACTTGAGCCCACGAGTTCAAGACCAACCTGGGCAACATGGCAAGACCCCATCTCTGTAAAAATTAAAAAATAAGAAGATAAAAAGGAAACGTTAAACTCCCTTATCATTTAGGAATCCTGATGGGGACGCCAAGCCCTGGTGCCACGTGCTGAAGAACCGCAGGCTGACATGGGAGTACTGTGATGTGCCCTCCTGCTGTAAGGACTGGGCCCCGCCCACCTCCCTGCACCTGGTTTCCCTTCTTCACCATCTCCTCGTCACTTTCTAGGCCTCCATGGCTGTCCGGTGCAGATTGTGTGCCTACCAGACTTCCAGGCTGGGTGGGGAGGGGGCTTCCATGACTGAAACCATGGTGGGTGGACAGGTGTCCATGTCCCATGCATGGGGGTGGTGGGGAGTGGCGAGAAGAAAGAAAAGAACACAGCAACCTCTCTGAGAAGTCAGTAGGCTCTACCCCACTCTCTCTAGACGCCTCTATTGGTGATGCTGAGAGTAATGGGGAATGAGGAGGAGGCCTCGCATGCATGGCTCCTTAGATAAGAAAGTGCCTTCACCACATTCATCCAATAGCGTGGTGGAGGTGGTCTTCCCACCTCCAGTTCACTGAGTAGGAAGCAGTCTCCCAGACCCCAGGTGGCCTCCCAAGCTTGCTGGGCGCCGGGAGGTAAAGCCAGGGCCTGCCCTCATGCCCTCTGACCCCAAGGCATGTACTTCCACTGTGAGCTCTCCCGCGTTTCCTGCTGACCTAGTTCACACAGGGGAGCTGGCTCACGACGTGGGTGAGAGATAGGAGATTCAAGTTGGTGCATATTGCTACAAAATGAAACTTTAGTTTGGAAATGGCTGGTGAGTAGGTTATTAATCAGCTCCTGTGAACACACAGATCAACCATGTTCCCCAAGGAACATAAGTCTAATTGGGACGATGAGACACAGACCACCAGCTAACTCACACCCAAGGGCATTAGTGTGAGTCCGCAGTGGTCCATGCCCCTAAGCTCCTCAGAGCTGAGCGGGCAGGGACGTCAGGAAAGCTTTGCGAGGAGGCAGGATTGCACATGGGCCTTGAAGCATGGGTAAGGTTGGGCAGATGGAAAAGAAGTGAGCAGACATTCCTCAGAAGGAAGCTGCAATCCTTTATTTCTTAAGCCAGGAAATGGCTGTAGGAAAACATTAGAAGAAATGAAGGATGGCAGATCCCCAATTTTGGAGTCAAACATACTTGGGAACTAATCCGGGTGCCACTGCAACCTTGGGCAAAAAAAAGGAGTCTCCGCCTCCTGAAACTCATTGCTGTGAGAACTAAAGAGAATGTATGGACAACACTTGGCATGCTGATCCCACCAAGTGAAAGTTGTGGTTTTACAGCCACGCAGATGGCCCCCTCCCTCTACCTACACACATGCAGGAGGCCTGTGGGTCTGACAGCTTCCTCATCCTTTCCTCCGAAGCCACCTGCGGCCTGAGACAGTACAGCCAGCCTCAGTTTCGCATCAAAGGAGGGCTCTTCGCCGACATCGCCTCCCACCCCTGGCAGGCTGCCATCTTTGCCAAGCACAGGAGGTCGCCGGGAGAGCGGTTCCTGTGCGGGGGCATACTCATCAGCTCCTGCTGGATTCTCTCCGCCGCCCACTGCTTCCAGGAGAGGTAGGGGCTCGGAAACCTAGCTGGTTTTTCCACCCTCTAAGGCCTAGAAACCAAGCCCTTTAGGGGAAATCCCACAGCAAAAATAGCATTCTAAGGCTGTTTCTCCACCAGGTTTCCACTCCACCACCTGACGGTGATCTTGGGCAGAACATACCGGGTGGTCCCTGGTGAGGAAGAGCAGAAGTTTGAAGTAGAAAAATACATTGTCCATAAGGAATTCGATGATGACACTTACGACAATGACATTGGTAAGAGCTCGTCATTTCCGGCTCCAAGAGCTCGTCATTCCCGGCTCCAGTTCACACTCAGATCACACAACACACCCACATGCACTCGCCTGTGTTTACACACACGGGCCTCCTCCTCCAGCCCCTGTCCCTCCTGCGTGTTCCTCCCCTCCCAGGGACGTGGCCCTCACACCCGCTCACTCCTCCTTTCTCTCTCCCAGCGCTACTGCAGCTGAAATCAGATTCGTCCCACTGTGCACAGGAGAGCAGCGTGGTCCGCACTGTGTGCCTCCCCCCGGCGGACCTGCAGCTGCCGGACTGGACTGAGTGTGAGCTCTCCGGCTACGGCAAGCATGAGGCCTGTAAGTGGAAGGATGTCTCGGCCCCATCCTGTCTGCAGGACAGCAGGGGAAGCTGCGGTCCACCAGAGGAAAATGGGGTCAGGAGAGTGAGGTTCCAGCCCAGGTCAGGCACTGACGCCAGTTCCCTGTCTCCCTGTGAAGTGGGGGTCTGTCTCTGCTGTCCCTGCCTCACAGGGACACTGCAGGCCAGGAAAGAACACAACAGTATGAAGACCCCAAAGTGCTGCAGGTGTTGGGAAGGTTCTGAGTAGGAAGTGGAGTACAGTAGCTAAGCGTGTGGGTTCTGGGAAGCTGGAGTTGCATAGACCCGATTTCAAATCCCACTTGCTGAACTATGTGACCGTGGACATGGACTTTTATTTTGAACTGTTCCCAGCCTCAGTTTCCTCATTGGTAAAGTGGAGACAGAACTATCTCCCTAATTAGATTAGGAGGGTTAAATGAGATACCATTGAACAAATGGTTGTCAGCTGGGGTGATTTTGTCCCCCAGGAAACGTTTGGCGAGGTCTGGAGACATTTTTGGTTGTTACAGTTCAGGGTGAGGGTTAACACCAGCCTTCAGTGAGTGCAGCCAGGGACGCTGCACACTGCAGGGCTCAGGACTGTCCCCGTCCCCCACAACAGGGACCTGCCTGGTCCGAAGCATCAGCAGTGCCACTAGGGAGAGGCTGGGGGTTCAGTCCCGGAATCCTGTTGTTTTTGTGGGTCAAAACGATAAAATACCAGCAGTGTCATAGGATTCGACCTAATATATGTTGAATCTAGATCAATGTTAGCTATTGGAAAATTTGGCTTTCCCTTTCTAAAAGGTTTATAAATAACTTTCCCTAAAACCATATGACGGTTCTCCCCTTTCAGTGTCTCCTTTCTATTCGGAGCGGCTGAAGGAGGCTCATGTCAGACTGTACCCATCCAGCCGCTGCACATCACAACACTTACTTAACAGAACGGTCACCGACAACATGCTGTGTGCTGGAGACACTCGGAGCGGCGGGCCCCAGGCAAACCTGCACGACGCCTGCCAGGTAAACAGGAGTGGCGCGCCCATGCTGGGCACAACCCAGGGGAAAATGCCCCTGGGACAACAGGTTCTTCACCAAGGAAAAAAAAAGTTATCACCAGAGTGATTTCCTCTTAGCGATATCCCTGGGGATTCCAGATGAGGGCCTCAGAGAATAAAGCAACTGGAGGAAGATCAAAGTCCCCTAAACCTAAGAACTTTAAACTGCAGGAAATTTCCCCAGGATCTGCACAAGAAACTCCACCTGTACAGGATTTCCTTTCAGCCCAGGCAATTGATTGACTGTTGAAGTGATGGAGAGAGCCACACAATTAAGAAATGTTTGCCACGGCCTGGTGTGGTGGCTCACGCCTGTAATCCCAGCACTTTGGGAGGCTAAGGCGGGCGGATCACCTGAGGTCAGGAGTTCGAGACCAGCCTGACCAACATGGAGAAACCCCATCTCTAATAAAAATACAAAATTAGCCTGGCGTGGTGGCACATGCCTGTATTCCCAGCTACTCGAGAGGCTGAGGCAGGAGAATCGCTTGAATCCAGGAGGCAGAGGTTGCAGTGAGCCGAGATTGCGCCATTGCACTCCAGCCTAGGCAACAAGAGCGAAACTCGGTCTCAAAAAAAAAAAAAAAAAAAGAAAGTGTTTGCCTCTGTTGGTGCTAGAGAATTGGAGTCTGCTTTGTAGAAGGAGAAGGTAGAAAGGCAACTTATTGGGAAGCAGGATCTAGATGATGTGAGAAAGAAGTTTTCAAAACTCACATTCAGCCCTAATACTCTGGGAAAGCACACTATTTGGAGTCCTTTGCGTGGGCATCCTTATCAGAATTAGTACTTATATTTCATGATTAGCCAGATACGGGGGTGCGGGAGGACAGGCCAGTCTGCTGGTATTAAGACCTACACATAGCCAAGGAATTGATCTTCCTGAGACATTTCAGTGTCTGCAGTGTGCCAAGCTCTTCTTTAGGGGCTGGGAGTAGAAGAGATACAAAGAGAAGTGAGGCCAGGCTCTGGCACTGAAGGATGTGTGGGCTTTGTTTTTGCAAGGCAGTCATATCAGCGGTTTCCCCTCTGATTCCCTGACAGTACTTAGTTTCTTTTTGAATGGTTACTTCAGAAACCTCAGCTGTACCACCCAGTTTACACTCCAAAAACAAAAAGGTTGTACCAAAGTGAAACCATTATCTATCTGCATGCTTAAAAGCAAAACCAAATCATTTTAATATAAGAACAGCTAACAATTACCAAGACTTTTACTAGATGTCTTCCATTGCTTTTCACGCATTTTTCTACTGAATGCCATAACCACCCTATGGTTAGTATTAATATTATCTCTATGGTACCGATAAGAAAACCGTGGTTAGTCTAAGGCCACTCAGCTAGTAGGTGGTGGAGCCAAGCCAGGGTTTTTGAGGCCTGAAACGTTTGAGTAATTAACTCTACTTTACCAGAATAGATACAGCCTAATCCTCCAGAGGACCAAGATAACTGAGATACAATTTTCCCACTCTTCAGTAAGTCTCCACTTAACAGCATGCCAGGAAAAAACAGGTTCTTAGAAACTGCAACTGTAAGTGAAATGACGTATAACAAAACCAATTTTACCATCAGCTAATTCCAAAACCAATTTTACCATCAGCTAATCGATATAAATAAGAGTTGGTCAGGTGCGGTGACTCATCCCTATAATCCCAGCACTTTGAGAGGCTGAGGCAGGCAGATCACCTGACCAAGGAGTCCAGCCTGACCAACATGGTGAAACCCTGTCTCCACTAAAAACACAAAAATTAGCCAGGTGTGGTGGTGCATGCCCATAAGCACGAGAATTGCTTGAACCCCGGAGGCGGAGGCCACAATGAGCTGAGATTGCGCCACTGCACCCTAGCCTGGGTGGGTGACAGAGTGAGACTCCATCTCAAAAAAAAAAAAAAAAGATAAAAAGAGTGAAGTTCTTGTGGCAATATTTCTAGTCATAAAAATATCAGCAAACTTCTAAAGACCCAAAACACTTCTAACATTCAATATTGACATAAATACAACATTTAAGAAAAGTTAATAAAAACAATGGTATTTATTCACCCAATTTTTGGAGAATAAGTGAGTGATGGCAGTCGAAATAGTGGTGGGTTAATTCAGGGAATAAATGTTTGCAAAGCAAAAATGGTAAGGAACACCTTACTACCATGAAGTTCAAAAACAATCACAAATAGGGCAGGCTCCCTGACTGCCTCCACACCTCACAGTTTATCATCATTCATTCGTGTACTTATCATAGACCAGACAGATTTTTACTTTATAACACTTTGTATTCATTCATTCATTTTCCAACCTGCTTATTTGAATTCAGGGTCTCAGGTGGCGGTGGCCAGAGCCACCTGGCAGCTCAGGGTACCAGGCAGGACCAGCCCTGGACAGATGCTACCAACCTATTGCAGAGCCACTGACACCCACACTCACTCAGACTGGGCCCATGTAGACACATCCTCAGTCGGCCTAACGTGCAAGCTTTGGGATGTGGAAGGAAACCAGGATACCCGGACAAAACCCAGGCAGACAGTGTCCCCAGACAGGAACTGATTTTTTTTTTTTTCTTGTCAATGTTATAATGAAATGACATTGAATGGAATATTATTGAAGGGCTTGCTGTATTTTGAAGAATACAATGTTCATGCTGCACATACTTTCTCCAGATAGTCTGCTTTTTTTTGCAAACACTAAACCTGCTATCTCCTTTGCAGGGTGATTCGGGAGGCCCCCTGGTGTGTCTGAATGGTGGCCGCATGACTTTGGTGGGCATCATCAGCTGGGGCCTGGGCTGTGGACAGAAGGATGTCCCAGGTGTGTACACCAAGGTCACCAACTACCTAGACTGGATTCAAGACAACATGCAACCATGACCAGGAACAACCGACTCCTCAAAAGCAAATGAGACCCCGCCTCTTCCTCTTCAGAAGACACTGCAAAGGCAGAGTGCTTCTCTATACAGACATCTCCAGACCCACCACACCGCAGGAGCGGGAGGAGACCCTATAGGAGAGGGAAGAGCGCATTTTCCCAGATACTTCCCATTTTGGAAGTTTTCAGGAGTTGGTCTGATTGCAGGATGCTCTGTCAGATGGGAAGACATGAATGCACACTAGCCTCTCCAGGAATGCCTCCTCCCAGGGCAGAAAGTGGCCATGCCACCCTGTTTTCGGCTAAAGCTCAACCTCCTGACCTGTCACCGTGAGCAGCTTTGGAAACAGGACCACAAAGATAAAAGTATGTCTCAATAGTAAAACATAACAAGATCTTTCAGGAAAGACAGATTGCATTAGAAACAGACAGTATATTTATAGTCACATGAGCCCAGCAGGGCCTCAACGTTGGGGCAGGCTGGCCAGCCCGTCATGTTCCTCAAAAGCACCCTTGACATCAAGTCTCCTTCCCCTTTACCCACTCCCCGGCTCTCGGAAGGTATTCCTTTTGTGTACAGTGTAAAGTGTAAATCCTTTTTCTTTATAAACTTTAGAGTAGCATGAAAGAATTGTATCATTTGAACAACTAGGCTTTAGCATATTTATAGCAATCCATGTTAGTTTTTACTGTTGCCACAACCCTGTTTTATACTCTACTTAATAAATTCAGATATATTTTTCACGGTTTTTCCAAAATCAGAGTGGAATGGTTTTGATATAGATGCTGTATCCCACTGTTTATTCATGTTCACATTTTAAAATCATTTGGAATTCTGCTTCACTCGTTCAACACGTACACAACACCTGTAACATACAAGGCTAGGTGCTCCGGAACAGGAAAAGGAGGAACAGGGATGCTTGGTCTGATGGGATGATTGGCATTTAGAGAAGTACTAAGGTACAATGGAGCTGGCCACAAAAGGGCAGACTTGTAGTGGAACTCAGTTGCAAGAGGGTTTGGGGAATCTTAAGGAAAAAAATAACTGGGTGAGATGTGGACTGTGGACAGGTGTGGAAAAGGCACTCTCCATGGAGATGTGAGTATCTAGAGGACCAAGAGAGGGGAATACAGGGAGAAATGAGGAGTTGAGCTTGTCTGAAGTGAACTTCAGGAAGAGGAACATAGGCTGGAATTTAGATTATGGGGGCTCTGAACACCAAACTGATTTTGGACTTAACTGACTTAATTCTGTAGGCAACCAGCAGCCATGGAGATTTGTGCTCAGGGAAGTGAGGAACTAAGCATGCCCTAGG
>NW_012107186.1:235059-251885 GCF_000951045.1 Mandrillus leucophaeus
TTTTTTTTTTTTCTTGTCAATGTTATAATGAAATGACATTGAATGGAATATTATTGAAGGGCTTGCTGTATTTTGAAGAATACAATGTTCATGCTGCACATACTTTCTCCAGATAGTCTGCTTTTTTTTGCAAACACTAAACCTGCTATCTCCTTTGCAGGGTGATTCGGGAGGCCCCCTGGTGTGTCTGAATGGTGGCCGCATGACTTTGGTGGGCATCATCAGCTGGGGCCTGGGCTGTGGACAGAAGGATGTCCCAGGTGTGTACACCAAGGTCACCAACTACCTAGACTGGATTCAAGACAACATGCAACCATGACCAGGAACAACCGACTCCTCAAAAGCAAATGAGACCCCGCCTCTTCCTCTTCAGAAGACACTGCAAAGGCAGAGTGCTTCTCTATACAGACATCTCCAGACCCACCACACCGCAGGAGCGGGAGGAGACCCTATAGGAGAGGGAAGAGCGCATTTTCCCAGATACTTCCCATTTTGGAAGTTTTCAGGAGTTGGTCTGATTGCAGGATGCTCTGTCAGATGGGAAGACATGAATGCACACTAGCCTCTCCAGGAATGCCTCCTCCCAGGGCAGAAAGTGGCCATGCCACCCTGTTTTCGGCTAAAGCTCAACCTCCTGACCTGTCACCGTGAGCAGCTTTGGAAACAGGACCACAAAGATAAAAGTATGTCTCAATAGTAAAACATAACAAGATCTTTCAGGAAAGACAGATTGCATTAGAAACAGACAGTATATTTATAGTCACATGAGCCCAGCAGGGCCTCAACGTTGGGGCAGGCTGGCCAGCCCGTCATGTTCCTCAAAAGCACCCTTGACATCAAGTCTCCTTCCCCTTTACCCACTCCCCGGCTCTCGGAAGGTATTCCTTTTGTGTACAGTGTAAAGTGTAAATCCTTTTTCTTTATAAACTTTAGAGTAGCATGAAAGAATTGTATCATTTGAACAACTAGGCTTTAGCATATTTATAGCAATCCATGTTAGTTTTTACTGTTGCCACAACCCTGTTTTATACTCTACTTAATAAATTCAGATATATTTTTCACGGTTTTTCCAAAATCAGAGTGGAATGGTTTTGATATAGATGCTGTATCCCACTGTTTATTCATGTTCACATTTTAAAATCATTTGGAATTCTGCTTCACTCGTTCAACATGTACACAACACCTGTAACATACAAGGCTAGGTGCTCCGGAACAGGAAAAGGAGGAACAGGGATGCTTGGTCTGATGGGATGATTGGCATTTAGAGAAGTACTAAGGTACAATGGAGCTGGCCACAAAAGGGCAGACTTGTAGTGGAACTCAGTTGCAAGAGGGTTTGGGGAATCTTAAGGAAAAAAATAACTGGGTGAGATGTGGACTGTGGACAGGTGTGGAAAAGGCACTCTCCATGGAGATGTGAGTATCTAGAGGACCAAGAGAGGGGAATACAGGGAGAAATGAGGAGTTGAGCTTGTCTGAAGTGAACTTCAGGAAGAGGAACATAGGCTGGAATTTAGATTATGGGGGCTCTGAACACCAAACTGATTTTGGACTTAACTGACTTAATTCTGTAGGCAACCAGCAGCCATGGAGATTTGTGCTCAGGGAAGTGAGGAACTAAGCATGCCCTAGGAAAATTAACCAGAGGGTGGCTGGCGAGCGAGCAGACAGCAGGAGAGGAATGTCGTGGGGATAGGGAGGAAGAACCTCGCGCGACCTTGCTAACACAGCAACATCCCAACTGTTGGTTCGGCCTAGAAGCTGGTATTTGGGCCATCTGTTTCCCATTCTGTCTTAATTTTCTGCTCATTAGCAAGAACCCCTAGACCAGTCCACACAAGTATGTTATCTAAGTAAGGCTGCATTCTGCTTCTCTTAGATTACTTTCTACTCGTGAGATGCAACCCCTATTCCTGGCTGCTGCCTGGCAGCTTTTGTTCTCGCTGACATCCTAGTTCCAAGAATAAATCAGACGCTGCAATGCTGCTGTTGGGGATATGCTGACACAGCTCCTCAGAGAGGAGAAAGGTGGTCTCTCTGGTGGAGTTGTCAGAACTGCTCAGTTTAGAGGTTCTTGGAAGAAAAGACGTTTAAACTCACAAAAGAAAGAGATTCTTTAACACCCAAGAGCTTGATTGGGGTGGGGGGAGGCAGTGGGGGACATCCCTGAAGTGCTGAAGTCCCTAGGCCAGTAAGTAAATGCAGGTCACAGAGACTTAAGTCACATATTTCTTGACTTCAGACTGCTCACTTGCATGTTCTACAATTTTTAGACAGATGTGTATCTCAGTCATTTCAGAAAAACATTGTCTGAGGCCAGGAACGGTGGCTCATGCCTATAATTCCAGCACTTTTAGGAGGTTGAGGTGGGCGGATCACTTGAGGCCAGGAGTTCGAGACCAGCCTGGCCAACACGGCGAAACCCCAACTCTACTAAAAACACAAATGTTAGCCAGGTGCGGTGGTGCATGCCTGTGGCTCCAATTACTTGGAACACTGAGGCAGGAGAATCACTTGAGCCTGGGAGGCAGAGGTTGCAGTGAGCTGAAACTGTGTCACTACACTAAGGCCTGGGCAACAGAGCAAGACTCTGTCTAAAAAAAAAAAAGAAAAAGAAAAAAAAAAGAAAAACACTGAGGATCAGTACAAAGGAACCCCCAGCCACTGAATCTCTGGCAGAAATTCAGCTGATTTCATCCCCTCCCCCTTTGCAGGACAAGCTCTTCTTCAGGATTAATGAAATGAACTGAGGCAATGAGGCCCCTGGGGATGGAAAAGGGAGGTTAAAAGGCCCCAGCATTCCTCCCACACAGTCTTGGAACCACAGACTAGATAGAGACAATTGCTCAGAAGAGGCCCCTGACTGAGGGACGGGGCCCCAGCCCAGCGAGGCAAATTCTAAAACACAAAGAGCAACACATCATTACCGGGAACGGGTGTCAGGGGAAATTAAATATCATCTCCTCATTATTCCCAGCTAGTTAATAAAACAAATAGATGGTAACAGCCCAGGAGAACAAGATCTCCAGGTACCTGTGCAACTCTTCCTACTGGGTGAAGACCTAGAGGAACTCGGATGGTGACACTGTACCCTCCCAGAGCCACAGTCATGTCTGTTTATCAAAAAGTGCATAAACTTTTGGTTCCACTTAACTTCAAAAGCCAAAGACTCATGCAATCCTCAGTACTTAGGATCTTGGAGGAAGTTTGAATTTGAAATTCAATTTCCTTTTATTTATTTTGTTTTATTTTGAGATGGGGTCTCAACTCTTTTTGCCCAGGCTGGAGTGCAGTGGCGTGATCTCGGCTCACTGCAACCTCCACCTCACGGGTTCAAGCGATTCTCCTGCCTCAGCCTCCCGAGTAGCTGGGATTACAGGTGCCCGCCACCAGGCCCGGCTAATTTTTGTATTTTTCAGTAGAGATGGGTTTTGTCATGTTGGCCAGGCTGGTCAAATTTCCTTTTAAAAATTCTAACAGTTTGCCAGGCACAGGGGCTCATGCCTGTAATCCCAGCACTTTGGGAGGCCGAGGCGGGCAGATCATGAGTTCAGGAGTTCAAGACCAGCCTGGCCAACATAGTGAAACCCTGTCTCTACTAAAAACACACACACACACACAAAAAAAATTTAGCTGGGCATGGTGGTGGGCGCCTGTAATCCTAGCTACTCAGGAGTCTGAGGCAGGAGAAAAGCTTGAACCCGGGAGGTGGAGATTGCATTGAGCCGAGATCGCTCCACTGCACACCAGCCCGGGCAACAGTGCGAGACTCCGTCTCAACAACAACAAAAAATTCTAACTATTAACATAATGAGTACTGATGGCATAGAGTCCCCACCTACTGGCCACAGAGAAAAGTACATGTATACAACCAACTTCCTCTGCCACCACCAGGGTCAGAGCACCAGGAGCACAGGCAAAGAGGCAGTCAACACTGGCTGAGAGGGAGAAGGGGTGGAGCACTAGCTGGCACTGAACACTCACAGCGACTACACACAAGTTTTAAGGTCTTTTCACGGCCATGAGATGTTTACAGAAAATCGTTACAGGTGTGGCGTAACAATCGGCTCCCAGTGCCTTATCTTGTAAGAAGCCTGTCCTGGAATAAAGATGCCAAGTACCGTGACAGCCTGTTTCAAGCCTAAATTAACAAGACAAGAGAAGCAGGTCAAGAGAATGGGGAAAGTGCTAGACTAAATGCCTGCAGTTTCAACGGTTTCGTCTTTTAAAACCCTGGTGAAAAATAACTAGCACAACCCTAAAAATGATGTTAATATCAGTATACGCTATCTTCCAGATGCGACCAGAGAACTGATTGAAACACATGCTTTAGGTCTGCTGGCTGGAGAGGACAGAAGCGGTAAGATCCTCCCAAGTCGATGAGTTCCTTACTCACTGCTTCTACTGAGGTGTGAGTGGCATAGCATTATTGTTAGTTCTGGTAACAAACCACTTAGGACATAGAGGACTGGTGAAACTCAACTTTATTAAACTTAAACAGAGAAGCTACTTCTGCACATGTTAAACACACACGGAACCGAACAGCTTGATGGAGACACCCTACACTGCTTATGCTGACACTGCAGGGATGGTGGTGGCGATGCCTGCTTCACTCCATGGTCTGCACCACATGTGACAGGACAGTTATTTCATCTATGCTTACACCTGCAGGTCCTTTACTCTAGAAACACTCTATATCTTCTTAGGTGCTTCCCTTGAAACAGGATGAGTTCTAGAGGAAATAAAACAGCTGCACTTAAAAACCTAGAAATATTCAGGGACCAAGATTAGTTGTTCTGTGACCTAGGAAACCTTAGGATCCTGCAGGTCCCTCAGGAGAAGTGCTTCCAAGTACTCGGGAATTGTGGGGCAGAGATGATTCCCTTTCCGTGGTGGATGTGTATGTCACTCCAGGACAAATTGTGGAGTGATGGAATGTGGAACACATCCGGTTGTGTCCAGTACACTTTATCCCAGAGGAAAATCACAAAGCAACACAACTCTGCAGCAAAAACTAGTCCCAAAGTCGGAAGATAAAACTAGCAAAAGCTTTGCACAATATTTAGAGAAAAGCTCTAGGGTGTGGAGAGTATGGGTCTTCCTTTTTCTCCATGCACAAAGCAGAGCACAGTATCATTCCTTAAGCTATACTTAAAAGAAAAACCTTTTGTATACATATATAAATAGTAATAGATACACTGAACTAGGACAAAAATGAGCCACTGGGAAAGAAAGCCCGAGGTGTCCCTTTAGTTGCCATGTTTCTTAAACTGGGTTGCTTACACCCATGATCAACACAGTCCATCTTCCTATAGCACTGATTTTATTCAGAGATTTAGGGGAAATGTTTTATCTTGGAATGAAAAGGGACTGGTAGATATTAATGAATACATGATAGAGTACAAAAGAAAAGACTGTGAGGAAATAACTTTTCCAAGCAGCTTCAAGGATCAACCACACCCTTGATGGTAAGCTTTCTCTTTTCCTAGGGCGACAGATGGAAAAGTTTCCAACCAACGGGAAGGTTAGGATCTGGTACCAGTCCACCACTGACAAATGGAGATATGAGCTCACTCACTCACAGCCATGCCCACCTTCATGGGAAGAGTTGGCCCTCTCTACTCCAGTACGATGACACACAATCCCTGGCTGCACTGGGGATTATGAGACTGGCTTCTCTGAAACTCTCCTACTTTTAAAAAATCCTGTGGAAGGATCAGGTAACAGGAAAATGGCTGGTGAATTCTGTAAAAGGAATTGAGTAGAACTGTTTTGGGTTAGAAAAGAAGCATTTTAGGCAGCCACCATAGGAAGAAGGCGGGTCACCTTCTCACTGAAGACAAGAGACCAAGTGCTGATGCACAGCAACAGGCAGGCAGTGTCTGAAAACTAGTCTGATACCATCATGGTCTTCGAGGGAAAATCTGATTTCACCGGGGTTTCCATGTCAATAGTGGACTCAAATTTAAAAAGCCTCCAGTCCATTTCCAGAAGTACAAGTGTTTTCTACATGAGTAGAGGAATGAGAAAGAAACCAACTCAACTCTTTCCTTCCCAGCCCTCCTTAAAGTAGAGTCTGACCACTTTTCTTGCCAATCTTCCATTTCAGTGTCTCCTCCTAACTCCTTTACTTCTTTTTCCTCTTACTTCTCCTTCATAGATCAGATCCTTAACTGGTCTTTCCTTGACTAACATTCATTTTCTTCCCATCTTTCTTTTTTTCTAATCTTTCTACCTTAAAAATCAATAAAGAAGTATTTCATTGGCTTTAGATAATTAAAGCCAAGCAAGCTAAACAATGCTGGTCTTTTCTATAGAAACCATGTTTAAAATGGTTACATAAGCACCAAGCTTCCTACCCCCATCACACACCTCGTCCTTGAGAACTGGTGCTGCTGTGTTTCAGTTCCATCCAGTTCTCCCTGGTGACCTTTTCCTCCCTTGATTAGTTCCATGGCACTGAAGGCTAAGGAAAAAAGGGAGCGGGTGGGTCCAGGAGGGGACTGACCTAGGAGACAGGCTGAGTTTTTTTTTCACTTTTAGACAAGTAAGAAATGAAAAAGTGTGCAATACTATTCCCTCTGCAAATGCTCCCTTCAGGTTCGAACTTGGAACTTTCCAGCTTTGGTCATGTATTTTATGCCCTTAAAGGGTTTGTACTTTTCTCCATACATATCCAGACGATTCACCTTGAGTCCTAGAAAGGAGGGAGAGAGGGAAAATAGACATGAGAATTATTCAAAAGGAGCAGGTCACCTGTTTCTGTTCACTTCAATACACTGAGGTCAGTGGGACCGAAGTAGCTGTGACAGGGAACCACTTATGCAGAGCAGATGGATTCTCCAGTCTCAGGACAGATACAGCAAAAAAAAGGCTCCAACAGACAAGCTACCTATGAGAAGACCTGTCCCTAAAGTGGAAAGGGCACAAAGTGATGTGCAGACTGAGATGAGGATAAGGAAAAAATTAGACCACTGCATGATTTTTCTCAAATTATTGGACTGAATAAATGAATTAATAACAAAACAAATGAATAGTGAAGTAAATTATAACTAAAGGAATTAACAATGAAAGTGATAATAAATGAATGCTTCCTAAGTATTCTCACTAGACTAAGCCAAAAATATTTTATACTGTATAGAGCTTTATAGTTTATCGTTTTAAGATGGAAGAGCTTATACGTTAAATGAATTCCAATCACTTAAATTGTGTAAGGCCCGTTTGTACAGAAAAACAGAAACTTCATATAAAGCTAAAATCATCTCCTTTCCACATCACAGAGTTATTCTAAGGATTAAAAGAGAAAACACATGAAAAGAGCTTAAAACAGTGCCTGGAACATAGTAAATGCCCCCAAAGTGGGAACTGATTACTATCGTGTTAAGGTCGGCACAGACTATAGTGAACTGACCTGGAAAGGCCCAGTCATTCCAAAATAGAAATAAGAGCAAACATGAAAGTCTTCTGAAATCAGGAGAAAGGAGTGGAAATTACTCTTCAGTTATAGCTGAGAATGCACATGCATTCTCATACTGAAAACCTTGGGAACCTGAAATGAACAACCCTAAGATGATCCAAAAATGGCTGGTGAACACTTTCTTCTACCAATACTGTTTCTTTCTCAGTGTGTCTCAGGCACTTTTATTCATGTCACTTATGCCAACTTCAAAGGAATGATTATAAATTTTCCCAAGAAATGTGCCATAAAAAGATGTTACTAAAGATTGCATATCAGGTAATGAAACTAAACCTTGTAAACAGGAAGCCCAGAAAAGTCTCCTGGTGCCTGCACCGTGTGGCAGAAAGCCATATTTGTTCCCTTTGGAGCCTCTTGAGCTCTGGGTCACTTACCAGAAATGGCCAACTGCTGGATCTTAAACTGCAGGTTAATTGTGGGATTTTCATCTGGTTTGGAAGCTCCAGCCTGAAGACTCATGGTCCCCTTCAAATTTGGTGGCTTTTGTGGATTTATTTTTCCTACATCCCAAGACAGCATCTTCAAAGAAAATAAAAATGGAGAAGCGGTCTTTCCAAAAAATAGTTACAGCAGAATCCTGCATTTGAGGTGGCTGAGATCTAAACTCAGGGCACCTGTCCACAACATTATAAGCTGCCTCTGGGTATCTTTCCATTGAGAATCCTACGTGTTACTGTTAAGTTATCTCGCAGTTTAGAAAACAAGGTCCCTTTGATTCATCTCACCTTCCAAACAAGGTCTAGAGTCTACGCAGGGAGCCTGCAGACTGGTTTCTGCTTAAGTTAACATCAGCAATTCAAGATGTCCTGCTCATCCCTACCTTTGTGACTGGGTCGAATGTGTGTGTCCCCTGTGATGGAGTAAGGCTCATGTTCAGGACCCCCTTGGGCATCTGGCTGGTGACAGTCACTCCCTCGATGGTCTTCCCCATCGTCTGCTTGGGTCCCACCGTTATTTCAAAGCGTCCAAGGGAACTACTGTCCCGGAAACTGATGTTATGTTTGACATACACTGGGATTGCAACCAGACTGGAAATGAGAGACAAAGAGCCATTTCATTTGTGCACTGGGAAAATGGTAGTTCTCTCTTCTTTCTGCCTGTGGGTAGCTTCTTCTCCCTTAACTGTGTCCTAACTTTTTATCTGAAAAAATAAACAGAAAAAAAAACCCCAGTAATCTATTTTTTTCTTTTTGAAAAGCTAAAATACTGTCTAGTAAGTAAATTAACTTTTCTAATGACTCTGAATAATATAAACAAAATCAAAGAGTATACTACTATGAGAAAGGCATAATGTACAAAAATGTACTGTCATTATGACTCTGTTTTTAACTTGTAACATGTGACCAATCATCATTTGCACTGGGAAGAATAATATTCATAGCTCATGGGCCTTTTATAATTTTTTTTCTTTTTTCTTTTTTTTTTGAGACAGGGTCTGGCTCGGTCACCCTGGTTGGAGTGCAGTGGCATGATCATAGCTCACTGCAGCACTCGACCTACCAGGCTCAAGTGATCCTCCCACCTCTGCCTCCTGAGTAGCTGGGACCACAGGCACACAACATCGCGCCCTGCTAATTTTTACTCTTTTTTTTTTTTTGTAGAGGCAGGGTTTGGCCATGCTGCCCATGCCTGGTCTCAAACTCTTGGGCTCAAGTGATCCTCTTGTCTCTACAATTTTTTTAGGATGCTTTCATCTGACCTCATCTGGTCCTTACAAAAACCCCACAAGGTAGGGTAGGCTGTCATGATTTGACAGAAGAAAAGGATTCAGAGAAGTCACGGAATAATCCTGAAGTAATAACGGTTCCTAACATTTATTGAGTACTTCCTGTTTGCCAGTCACTATGCTAAATGGTTTACATCCAGTTAACCCCTACCGTGTTTAATCCTCCCAGTAAGTATGAAATAGATATTGCTACTGTAACTATGCAGTAGGTACTGATTTTATAGGTCAATACTGATATCCTTATACTTAACTGAGATTAAGTAACTTGCCCAAGGTTCTAAGACTGAAGATAGAGTTTAAGTCCAGGGAGTCTGATTTCAGAGGCTGCAGCCTCAAGCACTCAGATATTTTCCCAAATGATTCACTCCACATCACACGGGAAGCGACTGGTGGCTCTGAGGCCTCCTGACTCTCTTCTGTCTGCATACCTTATACTATTCAAAACTGCTTCCAAAAGCCTTTAGATTCCAAATTAAAGAGAATGTTCAAGACCAAAAATCACTGCATTTTATGCTTTTTCATAGCATAACTTCATGCTTCTTTTAGATCAGGGACATTGAACACAGTATGCCCAGATTCTGATTTGAGAAAATAATGTTCTTGTTTAGACACATAACAACAACAAAAATAACAGCAAACTTAATGAGCACTTCTTTGTGTTAAGCACTATTCAGATTCTCTTATTCAATCTTCAGAACTTTTACTATTTTCAATTTACAGATGAGAAAAGAGATACATAGAGGTTAAGCAACTCACCTGAGATTACCCAATTAGTAACCACAGAAGCTGGAATGTGAACCCAGGTAACTCTAGAGCCTGAGTTCTTAATCACTACAGATATGGTTTCCACATACACGTACATACACAGATTCCATTCTTAATTATAAGAGCTGCTTACTTCTGTGCACTGACATGGTAAGACAGCAGGCGGAAGTTTCCATCAGGAGGGATGAAGGAGAGGATGCGCTCAGATTCCCAGCGCTTGAAACGAACACAAGGATGGAAGCTGACATCATCCAACAACCTAGGGTTCTACAGTCACCAGGAGAGGAGAAACAAGAAGTGGGCATGAAACACCCGCTGTGCTTTCAGGAAGGCAATTTAAATGCCGTTTTTTATTAAAACACACACCACACACACAGAAATCATGTGGTAACTTCTAGAAAATTCAAGCCTGAGACAAGCTTCGTGGCTGTCCTAATTATTTTTTCTTGTTCTATTCCATTCCCACTGCTCTGTCTTTCCAGCAGCATTTAATTTCTCATCCCAAGAACTCAATCTCTGGCCCAGGATTTTACCATGAAGGAAAGTGTAAGATCCGGCATGCCAGTCAGCTTGACACAGGCATCAATCACCCCCTGGATCTCGGCAGTAATTGTGGAGCCTGAGACAGGAATAAGACAAAAAGAACAGATTACTGAAACCTTCTCTGTCCTTCTCAACAAACTTACCTCCTCCCTCCTTCTTTTCCTCTCTCCCTCCCCTTCCTCTCTCTCCCTTTCTTTCCTTCTGTCTAGCCATCCAATTCATTTATACAATCCATCTATCCATCATTCTGAACACTTAACAACTGCATATCAAGTATGAGACACTATGGTGAGGAAATGGTGATAAAAAGATTAATGAGGTAGTTATTAGCTTAAAGGAGTTTTCAGTCTAGTATCAGAATTAAACAGAGCACCATTATTTTAGCCAACAGTTCAGAAAACTTCCTATCAGAAACTGTTCTCCCTAAGGTCGCCAGTGAGCTCTGCTGCTATAGTGAGTGGCCACTCCCGGTCTCTATCCTACAGGTCCTCTCTGTGGCATGTGTCACTGTCGATCACTTCTGCCTTCTCAGACATCCCTTCCTCCTAACCTTTCCTGGTGTCCTCCTATTTTCCCAGTTCCTCTTCCTCAGTGTCTTCGGCAGGTTCTCTTTCTTTGTACATCCCTTAAATGCTTTTTCAGTTCTGAACTTCTATTTTCTTTCACTTTACACACTCTCCTGGGTTATTTTGCCTACTTCCCAAGGCTTCAATGTTCATTTACAGCCTATTATTACCTATTCTTTTTTCAAGTTCAGCCCCAATCCTGCCTAATGGACATCTCCACTTGGATGTCACTGAGGCACATGTCAGAAGTGAGTCCATTCTCTCACGCCCTGAACCCGGTGCTCCCATTTCCCCACCTGTGTGATGGCACCATCTATCCTGCTGCCTAAGCCAGAAACACAGACACATCCCTGACGACATCCACTTCCTCTGCCCACATCCAGCCAATGATCAGCTCCTCTCTTTTCGAGGACTCACCTCTCTCTGGTCTGTGCATTCTTCTCTGTCCTCATTGCACTATGGACGTCTATGTTTTGGGCCTGGATTTCAGCCTCCTAGCTGCTCCCTGCCTTCAGGCCCACCCCACTTTAGACCATTCTTCACACAGCAGCCAGACTCATCGCTCTAAACTACAAGTCTCATCAAGTCACTCCCCAACTTAAAACTCTTCAATCACTCACATCTGCCCTCCTTAAACTGGCAGGCAAGGTTCTTCATGATCTGGCCATATATATTTTACATTTTCGTTGAGGTAAAACAGTAAAATGTAAAAATCTTAAAGTGTACAGCTCAATGAATTTTTAAATATATATACATTTATGCAAATACTAGCTACAGCAAGATACGGAACATTTTCAGCATCCAAGAGCTCCCTCTTACCCATCCCAGGTAATCCACATCCCCAAAATTCTGACTTCTATTACCTTAGACTAAATTGCATCTGTTTTCAAACTTCATATACACGTAATCCCACTGTCTATAATCTTATGCATCTGATTTTTTGCTCAATATTGTGATGTTTGCGCATACTTTGCTCCCAAATCCACACATCTTAATAACTTCATTTCATTCCACCGATGAAGCATAAACACCTCCACCTCTCTGTTGTGTTTTGCTCAGGGGTGGGTACCTCTCATATGCTCCACCTTTTTACCTTCCTCTTTCCCTCACTAGACTAAACTAAGCTTTCTGCAGCTGCAGACTATGTCTTATTCATCATCGAGTGCCCACTCTCTAGCACTGTGCTATGATGCAAGTTTTCAATAAGCATCTGTTGAACGAATAAGTTCACTAATGTGAAGAGGTTTCTTTTTAATTAAAAACAGGGTCTTACTATGTTGCCCAGGCTAGAGTGCAGCTGTTATTCACAGGCATAATCATAGCTCATTGCAGTCTCCAACTACCAGGCTTAAGTAATCCTCTCGCCTCAGCCTCCCAACAGTTGGGACTACAGGCACATTACCACCATGACTTGCTTCTACAAATTCTGAAGCTCTAGGACTTCTAGTCATATTTACCTAATTCAGAATACACAGAAAAGGCGGCACCCTGAATTTTGTGATTACAACTTTAGTTCTGCCATCAAAACTGGAAGCCACTTTCAAGAAGGAAATTTAATCAATAAGAAAGTTAATTTGTTACTTCTTTTTTTTTTTTTTTGAACAGGGTCTTGCTGTTGACCAGGCTGGAGTGCAGTGTCATGATCAGGCCTTACTGCAACCTCAACTTCCCAGGCTCAAGCAATCCTCCCACCTCAGCCCCTCACGAAGCTAGGAATACAGGCATGAACCACTACACTCAGCTAATTTTTTTCACTTCTTATAGAGATGGGGTCTCACTATGTTGCTCAGGGTCTCACTATATTGCTCAGGCTGGTCTTAAACTCCAGGGCTCAAGCAATCCTCCCGCCTCGGCTTCCCAAAGTGCTGGGATTACAGGCATGAGTCATTGCATCTGGCCTGTTACTTCTCTTTTTTATTCAAGACGTTAGTATTATGATGCAGACCAGGATTTATTTCATACTTTCACTTGCTTTATTGGTGAAATAAAAGCAAGTGAAAGTATGAAATAAATCCTGGTCTGCATCATAATACTAACGTCCATTCCCAGTACCCAGCACAGTGCCTGGCACAAAGTAGGCACTAAATTAAAGTGCATGACCTTGAATGGGGGTTAATTCTGAAACTATAAGCATTATATGAAAGAGGCCCCTTTCTATTTTCATATTTCTGAGAACATATTAAAAGCACCTACCTGATTTATCAATAATTGCATCAATCTCTTCAATCACATCAAAATAGGCCTCATTGTTGGTGTATTTCACCCCAGTCCGTCGCCAAGGCACCACTGACAGCTGCCCAGTGGGAAGTTGGTCACCCACATTGGTGCTTCCTGAGACAATTAATATTACTGTATTTTAAGACCATTTTGACTCTAGAAACCACAGAACACCTCCCTGGAAGTTTCTATGCTCCCATTATTCATGCACTCAATTGAATAATTTTTCAAACATAAGATGAGATTTTTCCCAACTTCCATATAGGGTAACTTTGTCTATTTTTAAAACCCCTTGTTGCCATCTGGTCTGCCTCTTCGAACAGAATAAAGGTTTAAGAAAAAGTTACCTGAGAAACAGATATCATATTTTGGTTTTGAAAGTAACCTGAACTTAGTATCTCAGATTCCACAATAGCTTACAGTTTAAATAATGTATTGGCTTTCAGTAGAGTTGGTAATCTACATATAGATATAAAAATTTCATGGGTAAAAACAGTATTTGAGCCTGAGGTAGGTTCTTAGGTACATTTATGGTAGGTATTAAAATGTACATATCAACATGATCTGTCTCATTCCTAAGTTCCAACACTGAAACTTAGGAATAGAATACAAATTTGATCTCTCCCTGTCTTTAAGAATTGTAGATAATTCCTTCACTAGTTTTTTCCTTTATAGGCATAATTTTTTTTTAATTCAAAAGGTTTTATACCGACACAATAAAATACATTAATTTAAATTCTATTTCCTTCTTCCATTACCTGGATCCTTTTATTTTCTGTCTTTAAAAAAATTTTTTTTGAGATAGAGTCTTGCTCTATTGCCCAGGCTAGAGTGCAGTGGTATAATCTTGGCTCACTGCAACCTCTGCCTTCTGGGTTCAAGCAATTCTCCTAACTCAGCCTCCCGACTAGCTGTGACTACAGGCGTGCAACACCACGCCCAGCTAATTTTTGTATTTTTAGTAGAGACGGGGTTTCACTATGTTGGCCAGGCTGGTCTTGAACTCCTGACCTTGTGATCCACCCGCCTCAGCCTCCCAAAGTGCTGGGATTACAGGTGTGAGCCACCGTGACCAGCTAAACAAAATTTTTTAAGAGATAGGGTCTTCCTATGCTGCCCATGCTGGACTGCAGTGGCTATTCGCAGACACAATCATAACTCACTGCAGCCTTGACCTCCTGGGCGCAAGTGATCCTCCCACCTTAGCCTCCAGAGCAGCTGGGACCACAGACATGCGCCACCATGCCTGGCTAATTTTTGTATTTTTTTGTAAAGACAGGGTTTCGAAACCATCTTGGCCAGGCTGGTTTCGAACTCCTGTACTCAAGTGATCCTCCCACCTCGGCCTCCTAAAGTATTGGATACAGGCGTGAGCCAAAGTGTCAGGCCCATTTCAACTTTTCAAAAGTGGTTCTTAGATACCCTTTTCTAGATTAAAGTGAGATACAGGCTTAACTAACTTCATAATATTCGTAAATGATTTAGGCACTAACAAAGCTTTCAAGGCTTAAAATGAACGCAGAATACTGAAGAAACCACCAACTTTGTTTCCTTAAAAAGAGGAACTATGTATTAAAATGTATCATCAAGATATAATAATCAAAGCAGTCTAGGGAAAAGGCAAGAAAGCCTGAAAACAGACCAAGAATCCACAATGACAGGACAAGATAGAAATGTCATTCTAAAACAGGGGAAAAGGATAAATTACACAATGGTGCTAGGACAACTATTTTGAAGAAAGAAACATTATTGTACACCAAGATAATTTTCAAATGGATTAAATAATTAAATCCAAAAATAAAATCACAAACTAACTAGACATTTGAAAAAGATCTTCCCTTCTCTGAGATCAAAAAGACATTCTCCTGCTTTTGTCTAATAATTATAAAGTTTGTGTTTAGCTCCTTAACCTAGCTGGAATTTATTTTGTGTATAGTATGAAGTGGAGGGACTTAATTTTTTCCATATTGAAGCTGACTGTCCTAACACAATATAGTTAACAACTGGCCCCTGGTCCACTGATTTGATAAATGACCACATCTATCTACACCAAATTCCTATAAAAGCAAGAGTCGGTTTCTGGACTCTTTTATCCCAGTGATCTATCTGTCTGTTACTGGACAAATACCAAATTTTAAAAACTACCCAAACTTCATACAGATTGAGTAATCTTTATCTGAAATGTTCGGGACCAGAAATGTTTCAAATTTTGGATTTTTTAAAATGTTGGAATATCTGGATTATACCAGTTGAGCATCCCAAATTCAAAAATCTGAAATCCTCCAATGAGCATTTCCTTTGAGTGTCACGTCAGTGTCCAAAAAGTTTTGGATTGTAGAGCATTCTGGATTTTGGATTTGGGATGTTCAACCTGTAATATATCTTACATTACATTTTATAGGACACATTTTATCTTTGCGCTTTTTAAAAATATTTTCAAAACTCTCTTGGGTCTTGTAGGATGTCTACTGTATGACTATTTGTCTTGTGTACTATACAAACTTAACCTGTAGTGATATTTAACAGGGCAAATCTTCCCAACAACCCCTTTGTAATTCTTTTTCAAAACTGTCCTGGCTATTCTTGCAATATTTATGCTTTTAAAATGCATTTTTCAATCAGTTTGTAAAATTCCATGAATATGTTCGTTTATGCATTAAACAAGACCCAAAATGTAAAACCTTAATGAAACAGAATGATTAATTTGATTAAATCAAAACATTTAGAATGTGGCTAAACTACACCAGAACAAAGCTAAATCACAAGTGACAGATTGTAAGAAAATATCTGTAATGCAGTAATCAAAAGACATAAAGATCTCCCATAAAAGAGATTATTTTAAATCCATATGAAAAAAGAAAAACATTTCAACAACAAAAAAATGAACAAAGGACATGAAAAGGTAATTCACAATAGAGGGAAAACAGTCAATAAATACTTGAAAAGATTTTAGTCTCCTTAATAACAAAAAATGACTGTGTAAATACAAGATATCAATAAACTATCAAATTGCCAATGTTTCTAAAAAATTATTAATGACAATTTGACTATAGCACTTTGAAATTGTTACTGAAAGTATAAATTGGCCTAACTTTTCTGGAGGGCTACACATTATGGTACTTAAAATGTATACGCCCCTTGACACAGCATTGCTACCTCTACTACTTAAAAGAAATCATCCAGATGTGCACACCAAGGTTCAAGTATAAGAATGGTAATCTTTATTATTTAAAAGAACAAAAATATCAGTAACATCTTAATTAGGGATTCAGTAAAAACTGAAAAACTTTGGGTCCACACATGAAAGAAAACTGTAAGTTATTAAAAATGAAGGCCAGGCGTGGTAGCTCCCACCTGTAAGCCCAGAACTTTGGGAGGCGGAGGTGGGTGGATCACTTGAGGTCAGGCGTTCGAGACCAGCATAGTCAACATGATGAAACCACATCTCTACTAAAGAATACAAAAATTAGCTGGGCATGGTGGCGTGTGCCTGTAATCCCAGCTACTAGGGAGGCTGTGGCAGGAGAATCAC
>NW_012107186.1:252480-256954 GCF_000951045.1 Mandrillus leucophaeus
AAAAAAAAAAAAAAAAAAAAACTACAAAGAGCAAAATTAAAACACTGGGACACCTGAGATCCCCAAAGACAAACACTCAAAACAATGTGTGACACTGGACTAAGTCACTCAGGCTGCAGGATGGCCACTCTCTATCGGTTTCCCCCTCTGCCATACCTGTGATGGTGTTGACAACCGTTCGAAGGATAGTGGGAGGCTTTATGAGTTCTTTAAGAATGTTCGACTCGGTAGCCAATGGAAAACCATTGTCAAGCATCTCTTCCAATACCTCATAAACCACAACCACATTGTCTTTGATCACTGGCTCTGAACAGACTCCAAAATAATCCTGATGGAGATAGAATACATGCATTGATCACTCAGATACTGTAAAATAAATAAATAAATAAATAAAAAGAATGTGCCTACAGAGAATAAGGATCTGGCCTGTCCATGTGTTACTGTGCTACTCTTCTACAATGAGGGAATGCAGCATAACCATAGTTCTCCTAGGCAGTCTGTTTGGTAGAGAGCACTAGACTGGCTTATGGTACTACTGTGATTACTAGCTTCCTCTACAAACAAGAGGAACTTAAATCTTTGGGTTAATTTCCTAAACTTGATAAAATACACAGAATACAAAATTGAATCTTGATTACATATGCTTATGAACAAGAATTTGAAAGAATTACACAAAACAATACTTGATATAACAAAGAACAGTACATGAAAATCTTTACCCCTACTGTTGTGCTATTTCTTAATATTCATGCAGTGAATAAGAGTTGAGAGGGGGACAAGCTAGCATACCTGAAAATCCCTCTGGATCATCTTTAAGATGCTAAGATTCCAAGAACTCTTTGTCCTTTTATTTAAAAGGCTACCGTTAGATGCTAAATTATCTGGATTGTGGGAAAGTACTGGATTTCAAACCCGAAAACCTAGATTATAATTTTGTCATTTGTAGATTAAGTCATGTTAACTAATTTTGATCTTGATTCTTTAATGGTATAATCAGGATAACACCATTGGAGGCACAGGGCTGTAAGAACTAGGCATGACTAATTAAGCACTAACACTCATGAATGTACTTTGTAAACTATAAAGCACTACAAAATGGAATGTGTGATCTTTAGCAAGAAATGTTCATGGCCATTCAATGTTCCCTTCTAGCAATGTCAGTATGTCTTTTACAGGACCTCTGAGAGGGTCACGAAACCCTCCTGAACTCATAGAATGAAGGAAAACTTACCCCTTTTGAGAAAGTCCATTCTATTCATGAACAGCTCTGATCATTCCAAAGTTCGTTCTTTTGCTAAACTGAAATTTGCCTCCTAGCTCTGTTTTACAGAGCAAGTGTATGTAACAGCCCTGCAATTATTTGAAAACTATGAGTTTTCACTTCAGTTTTTTTCTTCTCAGAGCCACACTTTCAAGATAGTTGTGCAGTTCATGATAAGGTATGGTTTCCAGGTTGTTTCACCATCTTTCCATTTCTTTGATATCCAAAACTGAACAGACTCTACTAGAGTCTAAATTACATTAGATAACGTCAATTATCTACAAGATTCCAATACCCGGGTCACCTAAGAGTCAGGAATATATTCCTAAAACAAAAAGATTTCCTCTTTTTAAGAGAAAAATTCTCATTTTGAATGAGAATTCAAAAGAAAAAAAAGTCACATATTTCCTTCCCAAGAGTGACTTATTTTTAAAAAATAAAACACCACTAGGTTTTATAAACCAGGCATCATGTGAACTAAGCAGCTGGAAAGGAGCCTCGCAATACGGCCAAGTGCTGCAGCCAGCCAGCGAGCCTGCAATTCTATTGCCAGGCTGCTCCTGACACATTCCGGTCCTGGAAAAATCATGTTGCCAGAAAGGACGCACATCAGAGAAGACCTGATAATCAGGATGTCCACTGACTTTTAACAAGTGCTTCAAAAATGACAAGCTCTGAAGTCTCAGACTTCCAAATTAGCACCTTTACTCTGCTTTCCCAAATTCCTCTGTGGTTTCAACTAGCTCAAACAACTCTTCTCACTTCCTGTCTTGTAATAAGTTACATTAGTATGGCCATATGAAGCGGCTGTCAGTTCCACCAGTGGAACTGTTCATCTTAGAATGGGTAAAGTATCACATGCAGAAATCATAACAAGCCCTAGTTACAGTGGTTTAGGATCACAACTCCTGGGTTCTTCTAGTTCTTCCACATACTGGGTTTATCATACTTAGGTTTTCACTGCGCAAAGGGGCTGGTATGCTGCATGAGAATTGAAATTCCAGAATAGTAGTACTATCAGAGAGTATTTGCAGGGGAAAACACAAAACGTATTTTAATTTTCTTGGGAAGGGAAGTTGTTCTAGACGTGAGTACAAGAGAAATCACTCTTTGACTTGCTTTTTAACTTTTATCATAGTATGTGAGTCCTCATTCTCTTCTCCAATTCCACAATTCCAGTGTTCATATGACTCATTCCAGACCTCATATGACACAGAACTTAAACCAAAGCGCCCTTGCTTCTCATTCGAGTTATGCATATAACCACAACAGTTAGAAGCTGAGTGGTTCTGTTGGGAGAAGGTTCCTGTGTGTGAATCCAGGGCCGGTGCAGTCTAAACTCCTGTGCTGCAAGTGGCATTGTGTCCTGCTATCACTGACCTCCCTTAGACACCACTCCCTAAGTTCTTAAAATCTATTCCTGAAGAAAAAGCTTAAAATGAAAACTGCCTCATAAAATGGCTCACTTAAATTCTTACAGGCACATGAGATTTCCCAGTCTCATCTTTGCAAGCAGAGCTCATCAGTAGCACTCTCTCGCTAAAAAGAAACACCCCAAACCTGAGAACTAGTACAGGTTCGTGAATTACGCGACTGGGACAGTTAAATTAAGCATTGCTTAGCTTGTTCTACTTGTTCTTTTCTAAAACTTTACGCAATCACTTTCTGATGCAACTCAAAGCAATGCAGATAATAGGATCAAGACCACCAGGCAAAAACAACCTAAACTCTAATTTGTGAGCAAAAAGTAGAATCAGAGCTACAAAGGCTATATACAGTCATCACAAATAGGTTGGCTTTCCCACGCAAGAGGTTCAAAAGTATTCCATTTGTCATTTTGTATGCAGCCAATTCATTAAATAGAAACCAGAAACTTACCAGATGGGAAAGGAAGTGAGTAATACCAGAGTTTTGATTTTTTTTTTTTAAGTTTCTTAATGGAGGCTTTATACAATGGAAACAGGACTATAAAGACACTTCACGGTTTACATATATGAACTTTCCCACATTCACGAACCTGAAATGTGTCCACCACTCGGTGAAGAAACTCAATGACAAACAGAGGGGGGACCTCCGTCTGGATCACAGCCACAAAAAAGATCTTGTGGCGGTAAACACTTAAGAGATAGTGGTGAGGGGTAGGGATAACTGGAGGCACATTTTCTGCCTCAGTAGCTCTCTCTTGCGCCTCAAAAAAGTAATCACAAACAGAACGGCTGACCACACTTTTCCAGTGTTTCTCCAGGAAAATGTCTCCAGAGGAGTTGATCAAGAAAAGACTATGAATCATGGTGGCGATTGTCAGTGACAGAAGAAAGCCTCTTTCAGTCTGAAAGCCTCAGGACTCTGTAAATTTTCAACTCTAAAAACAAAAGCAGCGATATTCAGTTCCATTCAACCAAAACGTCCTCTCCATCTTTTCCCAACAGTCCAAGACTTACCCATCTTTCAAGACCAGGCCCAATCTTCCCCTCCTGCATGAGCCTGAAGATAGCCCTCCCTTGAATTCCAAAGGATAATGATCAGCCATCTGACTGTCAATCATATACTCCCAGTTATCTTTACTATCGCCCGAATTGCATCCATTTAAAATAGTACTTAATCTGTGGGTGTCTATTTTCTCAACCAAACTGCAAGCTCCTTGAAGAAAAGGACCGTGCCTCATGTTTTGTGTTGCCTGACTGCAACACAATCAGAGTTCTTTGAAGAGGGCTTCGAAGAACACTGAATTTGATGTCATGTTCTGGCAACAGCTCACGCATATACAAGAAATGTGCAGCTTAATAATACGATAGCCACTGTGGGACCACCCAGCACTTGAAAGGTAACTGGTGCGAACTGAGATGTGCTGTAAGTGTAAGACACACGACAAATTTGGAAGGCTTTGCATGAAAAAAAAATTTCAAATCTTACCAATAATTTAATATTGATTATATGTTGTAATATTTTGGATATCCTGGGTTAATTTAAATATATTAAAATTAATTTAACCTGTTTTATTATTTTAAGGTGGTTACCAGAACACGTACAATTAGATATGCGGTTCGCTTTCCATTTCTCCCCGCCAGAATAGGTGGGAGGAATGGAAAGCTGCTCTTGGGGGTCTTTATTCATCCAATCAGATCTGTTTTCTGAGCACTCCTTAGGCACTTGTTAATGCAGTAAGACATTGGAGACCTTTAAAAAGATCCCTTGGGGCTCCCACCTGTGACC
>NW_012107186.1:258029-260066 GCF_000951045.1 Mandrillus leucophaeus
CCCCGATTGGCCCTGTTGAGGCCCCGGTCATCTCCGATTGGTGCAGCTCTGTAGCCCCGAGCTCTGATTGGAGGTCGAAGACAGTGCGGGCCGGTCGGCCCCAATCATCCAGTCACAAAGGGCTGGGGCGGCCGCTGCGCTCGGGTGATTGCGGAGTGCTCCTGGAGGGGGCGCTGGAGTATATGTGTGCCGGGGCGGGGTGGCTTCCGGGCAGGAGTTGCTGACAGCACCTCGCGAGTGATAAATCCTGAGGGCGGCGACTACCCTCCGCTCCATCGGTGCCTTTGGGAAGAGCCGCCTTCTCTGTTGTACCGGGCCCTGGGTCAGGTCGGCGCGGCTGGCGTTGGAGCCTCTGACCCCCTGAACCCCTACTCTGGAGGCCCCCAGCCCCACTGGGCCGCGGCAGGGCGCCTACCCTCCAGACTCTCAGTTCCCAGACGGGGAGTGAGGGGCTGGACGGGTCTCTCCACCGCTTTGGAGACCTCAGGACTTGCATACGCTTTTAAGTGGTCTCAGTCGTCGTGATCCACGACGGCGTGGAGTGGAAGTCAGGACCAGGGGTCGCCCCAGTGTCGCAGGAAGTCAGGCCCAGATGCGGTGAGGCGTCGCCAGCCTTGGACCCAGCAGTGGACACTGGTGACAGTGGCGACCTCGCCGATGAGGGGTTCGCCCTCCCTGGCATTAGTTTTCACTTTGGTGAAATGGAGCGTGGGTGGCAGCTCCTCCACACACGAGCCCTTTGCTGAGGTGGTGCGGTGGGGGGTTCTCTCCACGCTTGCTAAGGGCAGACAGTTGGCTGAGTTTGAACTAAGGAGAAAAGCCAGAAGCAAAATGGCAGAATGGTGTGACGCTGGTTGGGCTTAGGGACACTGGTGCCAGAGGACTTGGCTTGAATCCGCTCCAACACTTACAACCTGGGTGACGGTGAGAAGGAACTCCTCTAAACTTCAAGTTCCTCGGTTCTCAAATAAGGACGTGAATAGTACCTCCTCCTAGAGTTGTGAGGATTGAGTTAGAAAATGCTAGCAATTGTTATGCCCTAAGGAACAGCACACGATACGATAACACGTGATAATGTGTGTCGAAGGTGCAGAAATGCAGTCGCTGCTGTGAGCATCTCATTCATTCACTGAATTAACGTTTGCCGAAAACCGCCAGGTATCGTCCTGTGCTTGATGCTGGAGATGCTGCAATGACTGCTGTCACAGGCATTGTCCCTGTGGTTACAGGGCCCAGCAGGAAAGACAAATGAGAAGCAAGGGACTGCAATGCAGTGTGATGAATAAGGAACGCATAGCGGGTGGGAGGAGTGCTGTAGAGATGGCTGACCTAGAGTCAGGGAAGACCTTCTACCTTGAAACCTGAAAATGAGAATGGATCCCTCAAACGCAGGGATAGATGGACAGAGAAAAAAGTACATGAGGAAGGCTCTGGAGATGAGCAAGTTAAGTATAGCTGAGCTGGAATGGTAGGAAGAGTGCAGGGAGATGAGGCTGGAAAGGTAAGTAGGAGCCAAGTGGTTGTGAACCTTGGAATTGCTAATATTTATAAAACACTGTGCCATACACTGTGTTTTACATTTGTAAGTACCATTCCATAAATATTTAGTGAGCTACCATGTGCCAGGCACTGTTCCAGTGCTTGGATACATAACACCAGTAAACGAAAGACAAAAATCCCTTGGGGCTAGGCGCGGTGGCTCACGCCTGTGATCCCAGCACTTTGGGAGGCCAAGGTGGGTAGATCACTTGAGATCAGGAGTTCAAGACCAGCCTGGCCAACATGATGAAACCCTGTCTCTACTAAAATTAATTAGCCAGGTGTGATGGCACGTGCCTGTGGTCCCAGCTACTCAGGAGGCTGAGACAGGAGAATCGCTTGAACCCAGGAGGCAGAGGTAGCAGTGAGCCAAGATTGCACCACTGCACTCCAACCTGGGCAACAGAGTGAGACTCTGTCTCAAAAAAAAAAAAATCCATGTCATAGTGAAGCTCATATTCTAGTGGGGGAAAGACAGATAATCAATAAACATAAGTA
>NW_012107186.1:261406-262996 GCF_000951045.1 Mandrillus leucophaeus
TGGACAAGCTTGCTATAAAGGATTACCTGAGACTCAGTAATTTATAATAAATGTAAAAGAAGTTTATTTTGCTCATGGTTCTGTAGGCTATGCAAGCGTGGCACCAGCATCTGCTCGGCTTCTAGTGAGGCTTCAGGAAGCTTTCACTTATGGCAGAAGGTGAAAGGGGAGCAGGCAGTTGCATGGTGAAAGCAGAAGCGAGCGAGAGAGAGAGAGAGAGAGAGAGAGAGAGAGAGAGGAGGTGCCAGGCTCCTTTAAACAACCAGCTCTCTTATAAACCAACAGAGTGAGAACTCACTCATTAGCACGGGGAGGGCACCAAGCCATTCACAAGGGATCCACCCCCATGACACCTACTAGACCCACCTCCAAAACTGGGGATCACATTCCAACATAAGATTTGGAGGGGACAGACATCCAAACTATATCAATGTATCTGTGAGCTCCATTAGCTATCCAATTGATGTTGAGAAGGCAACTGGACATATGAGTCCAAGGTTCAGGAAAGTGGCCTGAGCTTGAGATATAAATTTGGGTGTTCTTAGTATATGGATATTTAAAGTAGTAGGACCTGTTGCGATGACTGAGGGAAAGAGCGTGGAGAGATAAGAGAACCAGATTCCAGGGGCTCTCCAAATTTAAGAGTTCACATAAGAGAGGAGGATCCGGAATCATGTAATTCCCCCAACTATAAAATGAATTACTGTTGTGATCCCCTTTTTGTAGATGAGGAAGGTGCAAAGACTCCTTAAATAACCTGCCTAAGGTCAAACAGCAAAACTGTGATTCAAGGACGTTGGAAGATCTGAGCAGAATGGCTCAGATTCCACACCTTCTATCTCTAAGCCCAGGAACCCACTGAAGAAACGTGAAGCAGGGGAGTGGCACGCTTTCAGATTTCCATTTCAGAAAGACTATGTGTGCAGGATGGACTGGAACAGGCTGAGCCTGGAGGCTGGGAGGTCATTTAGACAATTGCAGCAATCCCTAGGAGAGAGCTTGTGCCTGGAGCCATGAGGCAGGGATTAGAGAGAAGTGGATGCCTTCCAGAGAAGATAGGGACTAGGGATTAGTGGAATGTCGGTGGTGAGGCAGAGTAGGTTTCTAATTCGGGCAACAACATGGATGGAAGCATCATGCATTGAGATGGGGATCACTGGAAGAGAGGCCCCTTGAGGGGAGGGTGTATGAATCCAGTCATATAGCAATGCCTGGGGGCATGAACCAAGTTGACACTCAAGTATTTGTTGAATTGAATCAAGTAACAGAATCTGAGAGCTCATATAATACTTTCCCATGACTTTAAGAGAGGCCACAGGAAATCATTGACAAATGATAAGTCAGTCTATTTTGTGCATAAAAATCTCTAGGGAAAGATTTTCTAAAACTGCCACTGACAAACCATTCTGGTGTTTAACAGCTGAGAAATTTTTCTACCATAAAAAGTCAATCCCAGCTATCAGGATTCACTGAGAACCATTTATTTATTTATTTATTTATTTATTTATATTTAATTTTTGGTCCCAGACAAGAAGGGCCTTGCCCACCCAGAAAGACATTTTTTTCAGAGCTCCAACGTCATTTCTGTGG
>NW_012107186.1:265201-271405 GCF_000951045.1 Mandrillus leucophaeus
CACACTCTTGCCTCAGGAGCATGGCATTATTCTGTGGCTTGTTAGCAGACGCTCCAAGGTTCTTTCTCTACGCTTTCCCTGGATGGCTTCATGAGTGTACTACTGTTTTAATGATGACAGCTCTCAATGTATCTCCAACCTTAACTGTTTTCCCCAGCATAGTAAACAATACTACCATCCACCCAGCTACTCAAACCCATGAGTCATCCTCAAGTCCTCCATTACACTCATCCCCTCATGTAATCAGAAGCACACCCTGTGGATTCTATCTTTAATGTACATCAAGAATTCAGGCTCTCTCCGATGTAATGTCATCACTCTAGTCCAGGCCACCATCACCACTTCCCTGAAAGATGATAATCACTGCTGTACTGGCCTCCCATTTCTACTCTCACCCCTCCAATTCATTTTCTATACAGCAGCAAAAGTGAACTTTTAAAACTGTAAACAGTTATGTGCAGCTTGGAACCCATCAATGCATTCCGATGGCATTAAATCAAAAATGCCTTTACTTCTTTTTTTTTTTTTTTTTCCTTAGAGTCAGGGTCTCACTGTGTTGCCCAGGCTAGAGTGCAGTGGTGTGATCATAGCTCATTGCAGCCTTGAACTCCTGGACTCAAGCAATACTCCCGCTTCAGCCTCCAGAGTAAATGGGACTGCAGGCATGCAACCACACCCGACTACCTTTACCAGTTATCTGTCCTCTCCATCTCTCCAGCTGAATCTCTTGCCACACCTCTCCACCACTCACCCCCACTCTCAGCTCTGGGCCTAGAATATGCTCTTTCCTCTGCTTGGAAGCTCCTGTTCTTCCTTTAAGTCTTCCTTTATGGTACCTTCTCAGGAAGTCTTCCATTAAGCACCTTGTCTAAATCTACCCCCCATCTTCCTCTTCCTCTACCACCCTAAGTATTCTGTCTCTATTCTTTATAATACCCATCACAGCTTGTAATTACTGTGTTTATTTCTCTGTGGTCTCTTCTTCTTTGTCAGTCTTCCCCGCTAGAGTACATGCCCCCTGAGGGCAGGCACTATGTCTGTCCTGCTCACCTTTGTAGTCATTGCCTAGCATAAATCTGGCACCCCGGATATTTCAATAAATGTTTGTTGCCCTGTGAAAAACAGTTTGGGGATCTCTCAAAGAACTTAAAATAGCACTACCATTCAACCCAGCAATCCCATTACTGGACATATATCCAAAGGAAATAAATTGTTCTACCAAAAAGACACATGCACCCGTATGTTCATCACTGTGCTATTCACAACAGCAAAGACATAGAATCAACCTAGGTGCCCATCAACGGTGGATTGGATAAAAAAAATGTGGTACATATACACCGTGGAATACTATGTAGCCATAAAACAGAGTGAAATCATGTCATTTGCAGCAACATGGATGCAGCTGGAGGCCACTATCCTAAGCAAATTAATGCAGAAACAGAAAAGCAAATACTGCATGTTTTCACTTGTAAGTGGGAGCTAAATGTTAGGTACACACAGACACAAAGATGGGAACAATAAACACTGGGATCCCAAAAGAGGGGGAAAGGGAGGAAGTCAAGGGTTGAAAAACTACCTATGGGTACTGCGCTCACTACTTGGCCGATGGGATCATTAAAGCCTCAGCATCATGCAATATATTCATGTAACAAACCTGCACGTGCACCCCTGAATCTAAAATTTTAAATAAATAAATGTTTGTGGCTTACATGGGCTGTTGTGATTACCTTCCACTGTTGGTGAAGGAGGGGGATCCCTGCCCTAAAAAGTATAAGATGGCCAAACACATGACACCTGGCCCTGGACGGATGAGGTTGACAGCAGTTTATTCACAATGTAAACTCACAGCTGCAGGAGAAGGAGATTGCAGACTGTGGGGGCTGCATTCTGGAGTAGAGCAAACCCCCAGAGAGGCAGCTTTGGTAAATACAAGAGGGCAGGATGGCCCTTGGTTCCCACTGGAGCATGTGATTGGTTTGTTTGAATTATTTCACAGGCTAATGGGAGGGTGAAGCTCATTAGGTTGAGAACTGCATGGGGTGCAGCTTGTCCTGCTGACAGAATTAGCCAGGGATATCTGGTGAGATTAGGGGACTTCACAAGCCTTTGGGCCCTGTGATCTTCAAGAATGTCAAGGTCGCACTTGAAAGTTTAGTTCTTACCATACATGGATCTATAATAGCATCTGGACAAGAGACATACACATATAGTAGCCAGAGGCAGGGGGTAGGGAGAAGAGATTATTTTATTACAAGACTAAGCGAATGAATTATTATACTATAGCCCTGTGATTTGTATGTACGGGCTACTAGATGAGTAACTAATAAATTTCCTTAAAAAACTGAATTCCTAATCCTACTTTTTTTTTTGAGACATGGTCTCACTCTCACCCAGGCTGGAGTACAGTGGCGTGATCTTGGCTCACTGCTGCAGCCTTCACCTCCCGGGCTTAAGTGATCCTCCCACCTCAGCCTCTCAAGCAGCTGGGACTACTGGTGTGTGGTCACCATACCTGGCTAATTTTTCTATTTTTTTTGTAGAGACAGGGCTTCACAACATTGCCCAGGCTGGTCTCCAACTGGACTCAAGCAATTTGCCTGCCTCCGCTCCCAAAGTGCTAGGGTTGCAGGTGTGAGCCACTGTGCCAGGCCCCCTAATTCTCCTTTATTCTTGTCCTAAATGGGAGCCCATGGGGATTATGCTTAGCTGCATGTAACAGAAAAGCCAAATAACACTGGCTTAAACAAGATAGGGGTTTAGTTTTCTCTCTACATCATGAGAAGTCAAGAAGTTCATAAATCCAGAGCTGGAATGGCAGCTTCCATCATGGACTCAGACATCTCTTAGCTTGTCATTCTACCCTTCCTGGGGGTGGAGCTTTCATCCTCATGCTCATAACGTTGTTGCTGTGGCTCCAGGCATCAAGCTATATTCCAGGCAGAAAAGAGAAAAGATAAAAAGCAAATGGGCATGAGCCAACTGAGTTGGCTCCCTTTAAGGAATTTTTCCTGAATTCCACTAGTACTCTCTTGTTCAGATAATATTATGTTAAAAAAGGTCCTGGGATTGTTCTTAGCTGGGCACATTACTGCCCCCACTGCCACTTCCAAAATGGATTCTGTGAATAAGGAAGACAGGAGAATGGATATCCAATAGGCAACTAACAGGCAATCCACAGCCAGTGGGAGTGAACAGTGTGATTACAATCAGTGAATAGAGTGAATATTTTAATTAAGGTCTGGAATTGAAGGGCTTAGGTAAGGTGGACTGGAAAACAGGAAGGTCCACAAGATAGCGTTTACTTAAATTTTTTTTTTCTTTTTTTTTTTTTTTTTTTTTTTGAGGGTCTTGCTCTGTTGCTGAGACTGGCCTTGAGCTGCTGGTCTCAAGCAATCTTCCAGCCTCAGCCTCCTGAGTTGGGATTACAGGCACAAGCCACAGTGCTCCACCTTTTATTTAATCTTGTTAGAAAACAAGACAGAAACATGTCCATTGTGAAAACAAGGTACAGTACGTGATGCCAGGGTAAGGGTCATGTCTGAAAGCATCGTGGGGATGACAAGCAATCACAAGGTCATCACTACAAACTGGCAGTGTGACCTCAGGAATTTACCTCGGGAGGTCCTTGGGTCTCATGGGTCTTAAAATGAGAGGATTGAACTATTATCTGTAAGATCTTTCCCAACTCTAAAATTCTAGTGGTTTTTTTTTTTTTTTTTTTAAGAGAGGGTCTGGCTCTGCTGACCAGGCTTAAAGTACAGTGGCGTGATCTCTGGTCACTGCAACCTATGCCTTGAGTCAACCTCCTTGACTCAAGTCATCCTGCAACCTCAGCCTTCAGAGTAGCTGGCACCACAGGTGTGCACCACCATGCCTGGCTAATTTTTTTTATTTTAAAGGATGGGGGTTTCACCATATTGCCCAGGCTGGTCCTGAACTCCTGGGCTCAAGGGATCCTTCCGCCTCGGCCTTCCAAAGTGCTGGAATTACAGGTGTGAGCGACCACACCTGGCCAACTTTTATTTTAATTAAGGGAAATATTTTAGACAAATGGAAGGTTTCATAGAAAACAGATGAAGAGCTGGGTGAGACAGCACACACCTGTACTCTCAACTACTCAGGAAGCTGTGGGCAGATCGATTGACCCCAGGAGTTCATGACTGTTCTGGGCAACAGAGCAAAACTCTGTCTCTGAAAACAAAACCAACCAATCAACCAAGAAACAAAAAGGATCAAGCAGAGGTGCTCCAGAGGACGCAGGAATAGAATTCCGGAGCAATGTCTACTTGGCCTCCGTCTTCATTCCATGGTGGCCCCTGAGTCTTGTGGCACTCACTTCTACATAGTTCCATGTGTGACTTCAACAAAATAAAATGACGCATTTATTGGTTAAAAATCAGACAGATTACCATCAGATATGGAAAATTGCTTTTACTTGATAATAAGAATCTTACGCACTTTATACCAAAGCCATCACATTAAATAACTAGCGTTTCAAATTTTGACACTGCATAATAAACCCTCATTTGAAATGACTGGAGAAATATTCATCAAATCTCATGGAAGAATGACAGAATTTTCTCCAGAATTTATCGGAAAAGAAAAGAGGTTGGACTGTCAGGAAACGTTTTCAGGGTAACATACTTACTATTTTCTAGATAGTTACTCAGATAACACTTGTACGCAGAGGGAAACACACCCCTGAGCTTTGCAAACACTTGTTTCCTGTGTGTCAGACTTGCCTGCATCCTGTTTATCAAATGGAACTGATAGTAGTTGGACGCAAAGACCAGAACAACTTACCTCTCATTGGTCACCTGCTTTTCTTTGTCATACTTTTAGCGTTTACAAAGTTTTAAAAATGTGTTTATCATTTGGTAATTATTTTTAAACTTTATTAGAAAATACGTCTCAGTTCTGAACAAATTATCCTTAAATTTCTTCCTCTAGTAGTTACACTTTTCAGTATCAGTGAAGTTTTATGACTCCTCTATTTTTCCTACCCGCACAGCATCTAAAGTGTGTCTTTACAGAATAGCTGGAAGTCCCAGCTTTATCCTCTCTCCGCGTTTCCCTCTCACAGCCCCCTCCTCTTGGACTCTGCTCTTCCTCTCAGCCCCGTAACCTCTTTTATTTCCAGATAGGTTTTGAAAACACCATCTGTTCTCATCTTAGGATCCCTGTGGCAGATGATAGGTGAACCCCACATCCCAGACACATGACCACCAAAGATATTCTTGCCTTTTTAATGTTTATCAAGTTCCTCCTCAGACAACAGAAAGTAAGTCATATTTAGGTATTTATGAAAGGTAACACAGACCTTTAAAAATATGATCATGATACATTTCGAATGAGAACTGTGTGAAAAACATACAGGTCCTATTGTTTCCCTAGTCGTTTTGTCTTTTCTTCAACCAGAAAATGATCCGCTGCCAGCGACAGGGAGACACACAACTGGTCCTTATTCTAAGGACCGGGCCCAGCCTGGAATGCGGTCCAGCGAGGAGTTCTTGCGCCGGCCGCTGGGACGGGGCGGTAATGAGCCGCTGATTTCGGAAGGTGGTGCTGTTGGGTGTGAGGGGAGATCTGGCTCGCCCTGGAACTCAGCAAGCGGCGTGCAAAAAGGAAGCCGCGATTTCCAAGGCGGATTCCCCTCGCTGGGACACTAATCTTGAGAGTGAGACTTCTAAGAACTCTGAGAGTTTGAGGCAGAGGCAGAACGGCTCTGGGCTGAGTGATGGGGAGGATACCAGCACCTAGCGCGGGTGGCGGGCGCGGGGCCGAGCGCGCGCATCCAGGGGCGCCTTGGGGACTGGGCGCGGAGAAGAGTTGCCGGGAGGAGAGAAAGGGTGGCGCTGGAAACCAAATGGCTTTCATCCCCTGGAGACAAAGAGGTGCCTTCTTTTGACAACAGCTGCCAGTGGCACACACACCATACGGCGGGGCGGGCGGGGGAGGGGAGCCCGGGAGGAGAGCGTCTAAGGCGGGGACCGGCTCTGACTTTCAATAATGGGTGGTTGCCATGGTGACGGGCCAGGCATCTGAAGGGGCGACTGAAAGCACCCATTGTTCTGGGGCCCGGCTGCCTGGGTTGTGCCTGTTCCTAAGCGACACCTTTAGACACCTCCCTCCGTGCAGCGGCGAGCTGCGGCCCGCGGCTGGGAGCACCTCCGCGGGAGTTTCACACCAGGGCCCCAGACCGCA
>NW_012107186.1:276735-277273 GCF_000951045.1 Mandrillus leucophaeus
GCCCCATTCTAAATGTGTTATTTTCATATTCACCCAAGTACTCCATTCCTGTTCAAAATCCCATATTCAGGCCAGGGGTGTTGGCTCACACCTGTAATCCCAGCACTTTGGGAGGTTGAGGTGGGTGGATCATTTTAGGTCAGGAGTTCAAGAGCAGCTTGGCCAATATGGTGAGACTCCCATCTCTACTAAAAATACAAAAATTAGCCAGGCATGGTGGTGAGTGCCTTCTAATCCCAGCTACTTGGGAGGCTGAGGTCGGAGAATTGCTTAAACCCGGGAGACAGAAGTTGCAGTGAGCCGAGATCGTGCCACTGTACCCCAGCCTGGGCAAGAGAGTGAGACTCCAATTCAAAAAAAAAAAAAAAACACACACACACACAAAATTGCATATTCAGTGCTGACCTAAAGAGCTTTAGCATTTGGGGAAATAACACCCGTTTTTAACAGGATGAATATGGTATGGATTTCATTCAACCACAAAGCCTCTTTTTTATGCTTGATTGGAGCCAAAAGGCTGAGAAGCAATAGGGTTCTT
>NW_012107186.1:280683-282676 GCF_000951045.1 Mandrillus leucophaeus
GCCCAGACGCGCAGGCCGGGACACGCAGCTCCGCCCGCTCCCCGCTGTCCCGGGGAGACTTCGAATAACAATGCGGAGCAGGACCTGGTGACTCCACAGATAACTCGCGGAGGTCTGGGGCGAGGGCACTCGGGAAAGCCCCGCAGAGTCACTTTGCAGTCGTACTGGAAGGAAAAGCAGGACGGAATCACAAGATAAAGAAGATTAAAAGTAACACGGCAGCGTTGCAATGTTGCTTGTAAGAGCAAGCAGCTGGAAACAACCTAAAAGTCCGTCCCTGGGGGCTGGGTGAATGATATGGGGCGCATCCCTCTGCGGGAACACTAAGCTGCCATTAAAGAGTACAGGGCAGCTGTATTTGCTGAGACGTGGAAAATTTCCCGTGTATTCTAAGTAATAAAGTGCAGAAGAGTATGAGTAGGGGTGCGTGTATGTGGTATGTGTGTTTGCATCTCTGGAAGTGGTTGCTTCTTAGGATGGTCATTGGGACTAGGAGTGGAGGAAAGAAAGAAAACTTGCTTTTCACCATACTAGAATCTTCCGCACCTTTTGAATGTTGCCGTTTATACTATGTCTTACTTGTAAAGAAAAAAGAGCTTTGAAATAAAATTGCATTTGCTTGAACACTATCTAATGAGATGTGCCACTTTCCATAAAGCATCTGAACTCATTTTTAGTGCTTTAATAAATATTAATTTTTAAAATATATATGCACAAATGCCATTAGCCCACAGATATGTAAAAGTAGTGGCAGTGGCAAGTTAGAGATAAAAATATACACTTATTTCCTGCCTTCCTGTGGTGCAGAGATGGACGGAGCCAGCTGTCATTCAAGGAGCCTGCTGTATAACCCATCTATTATTATATCACGTTAATCACAGGGCCTTCACATTAAACAAACATGACATTAGGGAAATTTTCCTAGTTACAAAATGGTATATAATCAGTGAAATGGACTACTGAACACCAAATGTCATGGATGATTTTTTTTTTTTTTTCTTTTTTTTGAGAAGAGTCAAGCTACCACCCAGGCTGGAGTGCAATGGTGCAATCTCTGCTCACTGCAACCTCCGCCTCCCGGTTTCAAGTGATTCTCCTGCCTCAGCCTCTGGAGTAGCTGGGACTACAGGCGCCCACCACCACGCCCAGCTAATTTTATTTTATTTTATTTGTATTTTTAGTAGAGATGGGGTTTCACCATGTTGGTCAGGCTGGTCTTGAACCCCTGACCTCAGGTGAGCCACCTGCCTCGACCTCCCAAAGTGCTGGGATTACAGGTGGGAGCCACCGCACCTGGCCATGGATGTTATTTCTACACAAATGAAAATAATCATTACTTAGCAATGACTTCAGTGACTAATGAGAGTAAGTTAATATCTATTGAGCATTTACTGTGTGCCTTATTGAGCACTGGGTTTAGAGTTTGATATGCAGGCCGGGAGCAGTGGCTTATACCTGTAATCCCAGCATTTTGGGAGACCGAGGAGGGTGGATCACTTGAGGTCAGGAGTTGAAGACCAGCTTGGCCAACATGGTGAAACCCCGTCTCTACTAAAAATACAAAATTAGCTGGCCATGGTGGCATGGGCCTGTAGTCCCAGCTACTTGGGAGGCTAAGGCAGGAGAATCACTTGAACCTGGGAGGCTGAGGCTGCAGTGAGCCAAAAGGGCAATATATTGAGACTCAGTTTTAAAAAAAAAAAAGAGTTTGATATGCATTATTTTAATCTTCAAAACAATTTCCCTATTTCACAAATGAAGAAACAGAAACATTCTTCAGTTTACCTGATATCACACAACTAAGAAAGCCACAGTCTGGATTTGAATTCACATCTGACTGACTCTAAAACTTAAGTTTTTAACCTCTACCCTACCTATTACTTTTAAAATTATAGTGAAAATTCAGGCTCAGTGTGACTGTCTGTAATCCTGTAGTTTCACGAATTGAATAAAAGGTGTCTAAAGGTTGAGAACTACATTACCTTTGAGGAAA
>NW_012107186.1:283936-284382 GCF_000951045.1 Mandrillus leucophaeus
CCTTAGATTTCAAATAACAGTGCTCCTTTTAAAAAAGTTTTAATGGCTCTAGAAAACATACCGAAGATTGTGTGAATTTGTAGAAGAGGACAGGGCTCTCTGTCAGGACCGTGGCCACCAATTGCAGGGTGGAACTTTCAGTGAAACTGATGTGAAGGGATATGAATTCCAGTTACCCCTTCTCTTGTCACTGTCTCTGTCACCTTCTGCCCCAGAGAGGTGGCAGTTGCTCCTTGTTGCACAACCAGAAATCCAAGGTTATGCTTATGGACATCACCTGCTTCTAAGAGCCAAAAGCTGTAGGTGTCTTTAGGCAACATGCCAGATGGCTTTGAAATTTTGTTTCTTTAAGCTGGGAAGAACTCTCTAGAAGCTCCTCCACCCAGCTAACAGTTGACCTGTGTTGGCTTGTTTAAAACACTCATGAAATTGGCCATAGTACAAAA
>NW_012107186.1:286342-287200 GCF_000951045.1 Mandrillus leucophaeus
CCGGCTAGTTTTTTGTACTTTTTTTGGTAGAGACGGGGTTTCACCATGTTAGCCAGGATGGTCTCGGATCTCCTGACCTTGTGATCCGCCCGTCTCGGCCTCCCAAAGTGCTGGGATTACAGGCTTGAGCCACCACGCCCGGCCCCCAGGATTATTCTTAAATTATCAATGAATAATAGTAAGACTAATTGTGTGTGTAAGCGGAATGTTCTCCTCCCATTCAGACTTAAATTGCCATTACTTAATTGTTTCTAACTCCCAAGTAGCCCTCTTTGAACACTTTCATCTCCCGGAAGTTACCAAAAAGCCTCAACCCATGAGGATGTTGAAGTTCCCTCTTTCATTTTCTCTCATCTCCCTAATAAACATCCATTGCCATCTCTTGCTACAGCTCCCAAACTACCCCCGAGCTTCTACTCAGTCCACCTCTCAGCATTTTCTGCACACATATAAACAAGCAGAGAAGAATATGAAGTGACTACTGAACATTGTACGTTTGGCTAATTAGACCTAATGAATTTTCTTAGCTTACTGGTATGTTTATATTAATATACTGATATTTCATATTCATATACTATTACACCCTAAACCTAATCCCCCACTCCACAAAAAGTCTCTTAAGTACATAAGGAGCTACGTATTTAGCTTAATAAGAAAAAAGAAAGAAATTGAAGAAGAGAAAATGAAAACAACAATAAAAAGTGAAATTGAAAACTGATCAAGCAAAAAAGAGAGAAAGTAAGGGAGATGGGGAGAGTTAATACGTACAAAAAAATAGAAAGAATGAATAAGACCTAGTATTTGGTAGCACAACAGGGTGACTATGGTCAATAATAATTTAATTATACATTTTAAAAA
>NW_012107186.1:287250-289633 GCF_000951045.1 Mandrillus leucophaeus
CCTGGCCAGATACCAGATTTTACATGATCTGATTATTATGCACTGCATGCCTGCATCAAAACATCTCATGTCCTCTATAAATATATACACTTGCTATGTACCCACAAAAATTAAAATAAAAAATTAAAAAGGGGGAAAGTAAAGTAAAAAATAAAAAGAATAAGAAAGATACAACCATGAATACGGGAGAGATTAAAGATATAAATGTTTACTTCACAGAATTATGTGGCAGCAAATATGATAATCTAGAGGAAATGGGTAACTTTCAGGTAGCATATGAATTACCAGAAATGACCCAAAAGAAAATGGAAAATCTGAATGGTCCATTATCATAGAAGAAATCGGAAAGGTTGTTAGACATCTTTCATTAGAAGAAGAGGAAACAAGTCCAGCATGGTGACTCAGACCTGTAATCCCAGCACTTTGGGATGCTGAGGTGAGCAGAGGCGAGCAGATCACTTGAGGTCAGGAGTTCAAGACCAGCCTCGCCAACATGGTGAAACCCTGTCTCTACTAAAAATACAAAAATTAGCCAGGCATGGTGGCGCATGCCTGTAATCCCAGCTACTCGGGAGGCTGAGGCAAGAAAATTGTTTGAACCTGTGAGGTGGAGGTTGCAGTGAGCTGAGATCACACCACTGCACTCCAGCCTGGGCGAGAGAGTGAGACTCTGTCTCAAAAAAAAAAAAAGAGATAGTATAAAAACTGTTATCAAAGTGATCTCCATGGAATGAGAGCAGAATAATACAAAACAAGGAGCAACAGAGAGCAGAGGATGGAAAATAACTTTCAGAAATTTAAAATATGACTATCTACATAAAAAACTCAGTAACACATTTGGGAGAGTAAGTCTAGGAAATCTCCCAGAAAGTATAGAAACAAAGACAAAAGTATAGAAAACAGAGGATAACATATAAGAGAAATAGAAGACCATTTCAGGGAGTCTAATTTTTATTTTATTTTATTTTATTTTATTTTATGAGAGAGAGTCTCACTCTGTCATCCAGGCTAGAGTGCAGTGGAGCGATCTCTGCTCACTGCAACCTCTGCCTCCTGGGTTCAAGACATTCTCCTACCTCAACCTCCCGAGTAGCTGGGACTACAGGTGCACACCACCATGCCTTGCTAATTTTTTGTATTTTTTGGTAGAGACGGAATTTTGCCATGTTGGCCAGGCTGGTCGCGAACTCCTGGCCCTCAAGTGATCTGCCTGCTTCAGCTTCCCAAAGTGCTGGGATTATAAACCCAAGCTACCGCACCTGGCCCTTATCAATAGGAATGTTATTGTAAGTAGAGAAAAGGAAGTTGTTTTGGGGTTTTTTTTTTTTAACTGGTAAGTTTCCTAGTACTGAAGGGAAGTAAATCACTGAGTATCTAAATTGAAATAAATCAATGAGTGCCTAGGTCAAAGAATGAAAATCAATCACAGTAAAACAAAGAAACAACTAAAACCTACATGGATGCAAATTTTTTAAAGTGGAGAAAAAAGAAAAGGAGGAGGTGGGGAGGAATTGATAGGTTGCCTGGTGCCTTTGACCAGGTGGGGAATAAGAAAGAGAAGTTATATAACGTAGTTCTATTGAAGAATGAAGGAAGAATTATTTGGGTACATAGAAACCTGAGCAACTGAACGAACAAAAAGTCATCATTAACTTCAGGAAAAACAGAAAGTAACACAAGAAAAAAAATGTCGTCATAGCATATTAATTGGCTCATCAGTGAACATAATTTAACTAATCGTTACAAACTCCATCAACACTGGGATTTTATTTGGATTACTAATGAATCTCTAGCACCTGCAGTAGTGCCTGACACATAGTATGCTCTCAAAAAAAATTGATGAATTAATGAATGAGTACTGAATAATAACATTAATGGCGATATAATGACTAGAAGAATGTGGGAGGAGAAGGTTTAGAAAGGCTGACGCGTTCTCCTGTATAATAGAAAATCCGCAAGTAAAGTAACAACAACAACAAAAAGGTAGGGATGGGGTGAGTCAAGAAATAATTGTAAAAGAATATGGAAGTATAATCCTGAAATAAATAGCTAAAAGAGTTGCAAGTGTCTGGCCTTGGGGCGTGGGATTTAGTGGATGTGGGTGGGCAGAGAATCTTATTTTCTTCATTATCATCTTTGTAATATAAAGAGAGACAAACTGGAATGGCCCTGGGGCTTCGTTTCCTCCACCTCTGCACCCCTACAGTAATTTATCGAGAAGTTAGCTGAGCAGGTCTGAATTAGCTCAACAGAAGAACCAGCAGCCTCTGGCTGATAATAAGAGCTCAACTCTGGAGGCTCCTCAGCTCAGCTTCTTCTCCCCAAGGAGGTTCCCACTGTTGCCTAACTGACTCAACATTCCCTGCAACTTTCCAACTCCCCT
>NW_012107186.1:294033-295987 GCF_000951045.1 Mandrillus leucophaeus
AAAAATTAGCTGTGTGTGGTGGCACGTGCCTGTAGTCCCAGTGACTCAGGTGGCAGAGGTGGGAGGATCCCCTGAGCCCAGGAAGTGGAGGCTGCGATGAGCCGTGATCGTGCTCCACTGCATGACAGAGCAAGATGTCATCTCTACAAAAATAAATAAAGAATTGGAGCCTTCCTCTATTGCTTCTGGGAATGTAAAATGGTGCAGTGGCTGTATAAAACAGTTTGGTGGGTCTTCAATAAGTTAAACATAGAATTGCCATATAAGAGCCCACACCTGATGGCTGGCCCCGCCCCACATACCCAGCCCAGCGCCTTCTCTGCACCAGGAAGCCTAGCTGTCCAGCAGGTAGGCCACAGCCAGACCACCGAGAGGCCACAGTGGGCCACATCCAATGTCTTCATGAAGTTTGACCAGCTTCATGTTTAAGAAGGTCTTCCACGGGTTTGCCCAGAGCTGTGATGGCTTATTGACAAGGAAGGCCCGGCCTCGCTGGGGAAGAACCACATGGTGAACAGCTAGAGGGCAAGATGAGCCAGGCCCCAGGGCCCATTGACTTCTCCATGCTGCTCACTGTGTTTGGGGAGCAGCTGAACCGCATGGACCCTGAGGATGTGATCTGCAACACTTCAATGAGGAAGCCTCAACTTCAGGTTTTATCCAGGAAGCCCACCACTGTGACCACCTCACACACCAGCAAAGGGGTGAGTTGTACCCGGAGGTGCCTGTTGACAAGAAAGGCAACTTTAACTATGTGGAGTTCACCTGCATTCTCAATCACGGCACCAAGAACAGAGATCACTAGGCCATCCCAGTCATCCTGACACCCAGGCCCTGTTCCCAGTGACCCCTCCCCGCACATACACTCTGTACCAGCTCCATGCCCACGACCCTGCAAGACCCTCTTGGGGGTCCCCACTTTGAGAGGTTAGGATCCCAGCTCCCAGTGGAGGAAATGGGCCAAGAAATGTGAATGCCAGGCAAGGAGCATACTACAGAGCTGAGGCCGGCGTTTCTACCATGACCCCAGGGCCGGGGGAGGGAGTCTCGGTCCCCTCCAAGGAAAGACCACCTTCTGGGGAGATGGGCCAAGGGCAGGAACTGGAGGCACTGAGGCAAGGCTCCTCAAGAAAGCCCAGGCCTTGGCTGAGGCCTGCCCATTCCTGGGCTGCCCTCTAGGAGGAAGGGGCCTTGAGTTGTGGGATATGACCGACTTCACATGCATTCTCACATAAACACAAGCTCACCAAGGTCCCCTCTCAAAGGACAGGATGCCAGACCCCTCCCCTGCACCCTGTCCGGCACCAGAGCACACCCACACACAGCACACTACCCACAGTGGGAGTGTACTCACAAGGACACAGAGGGAGGGACATCCGACCCAGGGGAGGCAGAATCTCCAACAGAGGGCTGAGCACTGAAAAGAAAAAGAAAGAAAGAATTACTGTGTAAACCAGCAATTCTACTCTTAGGTATAGGCCCAAGAGAATTGAAAACATATGTTCACACAAAAACTTGTGCACAAATGTTTACAGCAGCGTTATTCGCAACAGCACAAAACTGGAGATAACCCAAATGTCCATCAACCAATGAATGGAGACACAAAATGTGATATATTCATGCAGTGGGCTACTATTCAGCCATAAAAAGGAATGAAATGCTGCTCTAGGCTACATCAGGACGAACCTTGAAAACATGATGCTAAGTTGACTGGGTATGGTGGCTCACACCTGTAATCCCAGCACCTTGGGATGCGGAGAAGGTCAGATCACCTGAGGTCAGGAGTTCAAGACCAGCCTGGCCAACATGGTGAAACCCCATCTCTACCAAAAATATAAAAATTAGCCGGGCATAGTGGTGGGCTCCTATAATCCCAGCTACTCGGGAGGCTGAGGCAGGAGAATCGCTTGAACCCGGGAGGCAGAGGTTGCAGTGAGTGGAGATTGTGTCGCTG
>NW_012107186.1:298432-300275 GCF_000951045.1 Mandrillus leucophaeus
ATGGCTACTATTAAAAAAAAATCAGACAGAAAATTACAAGTGTTGATGAGGATGTGAAGAAATTGGAACTTTTGTACAACGTTGGTGGAAATGTAAAATGGTGTAGCCGCTATGGAGAATAGCATGGTAGTGTCTCAAAAAATTAAAAATAGAATTACTATGTTTTTCAGCACTTCCACTTCTTGGTATATACCTCAAGGGATTAAAAGCAGGTAAGTGGGAGCTAAGTTATGGGTATGCAAAGGCATACAGAATGGTATAATTGACAATAGAGAATCAGAAAGGGGGAGGCTGGGAGGTGGGGAGGGATGTAAAACTACCTATTGGGTACAATGCACACTACCTAGGTGATGGGTGCACTAAAATCCTAGACTTCATTCCGTGCAATTCATCCATGTAACCAAACTCACATGTAACCCTAAAGCCACTGGAATATATATATATAAAAGCAGGAACTCGAAGAGATATTTGTACACTTATGTCTATAGCTCCATTATTTGCAATTGCCAAAAGGTAGAAGCAACCTACGTGTCCACTGAGGATAAATGAACAAAATGTGGTATTATTTTGTGGTGATATGTGGTGCAATAAAATATTATAGAGCCTTTAAAAAGAAGGAAATTCTGACAAATGCTATTATTGGGATGAACTTTAAGGACATGATGCTAAGTGAAATAAGCCAGTCACAAAAAGGCAAAACTGTATGATTACGTTTATATGAAGTGGCTAGATTAGGCAAATTCATAGAAGTAGAGGAGAAAGACAACTGCCAGGAGCTAGGAGGAGGGGAAAGTAGGGTGTTGCTTGATAGGTATAAAATTTCAGTTTTGCAAGAGGAAAAGCTCTGGAGATTGATTGTACAACAATGTGAATACACTTAACACTACTAAACTGTGCGCTCAAAAATTGTTAAGACGGCAAATTTTGCTACGTGTATTTTTTCCACAATTAATTTTTTTTTTTTTTTTTTTTGAGACAAGGTCTCACTTTGTCACCCAGGCTGCAATCACGGCTCACTGCACCTTTGACCTCCTGGGCTCAAGTGATCCTCCCACCTCAGCCTCCCCATAGCTGAGATTACAGGTGTGTGCCACTACACCCGGATAATTATTTTTTTGTAAAGACGGGGTCTCACTATGTCGCACAGGCTGATCTCGAACTCTTGGGCTCAAGTGATCTTTCTACGTTGGCCTTCCAAAGTGCTGGAATTACAGGCATGTGCTACAGCACCCAGCCCTAAAATGTTTTTAAATTAACTCAAAATGGATTAAAGATCTTAATGTAAAAGCTAAAACTATAAAACTCTTAGAAGGAAACATAGGTGCAAGTCTATGTGACTTTGGATTAGGCAGTAGTTTCTTAGGTATGACACCGAAAGAATGGGCAGCAAAGAAAAATAGAAATATTGTACTTTATTCAAGTTAAATAGATACTATCAAGAAGGCAAAGAGACAACCCAAAAAATGGGAGATAATATTTGCAAATCATGTGTCAGGTAAGGGACTAGCATCTAGAATATTTAAAGAACATTTATAATTCAACAGGAAAAAGATAAATAACCAATTTTAAAATGTGCAAAGCATTTATATAGACATTTCTCTGAAGAAAATATTCAAGTGGCCAATAGGTGGAGGAAAAGATGCCCCAAATCATCAGTCAACAGGGAAATGGCAATGAAAACCACAAGGAGATGTCACTTTATACCTGCTAAGAAGGTTATAATCAAAAGAGAAGAGAAGAGAAAAGAAGGAAGGAGAAAAAGAAAGCAGAAACTGTTAGTGAGGATGTGAAGAAATTGTAACCCCGTAGCTCACACCTGTGGTCCCAGCACTTTAGGGAGCCC
>NW_012107186.1:302735-304407 GCF_000951045.1 Mandrillus leucophaeus
CTGCACTCCAGCCTGGGTGACAGAGTGAGACTCTGTCTTAAAAGACAAACAAACAAACAAGTTACGCTAAGTGAATGGAGACAGGCACCAAAGACCATGTATTATATGATTCTATTTATGTGAAATGTACAGAATGGGAAAGTCCATTGAACAGAAAGTAGATTTGTGGTTGCTAGGGGATAGGGAGGGGAGAAAATTGCCACTAATTACTTATAGGTACAGGGTCTCTTTTCAGGTGATGAAAATGTTCTAGAGTTGATAGTGGTGATGGTTGCACAACATGTTCACTATAACTAAAACCACTAAAGTGTATACTTCAAAATGGGTGAATTTTATGTCATATAATTTATGTTTGATTTTTTAAAATGAAAAAAATATTATGGGGATGGATTTAAAATTACAAAAAAAATCCCAAATAAAATAATCATTCATTATACCATTATCTAGTATTAACCCTGTTAAGCATATTTACTTCTATAAATTATTTATATGTGTACAAACAATAAGTCTTCATAATTTAAATAATGTAGTTTATATAAAGAAGTTTGAAGATGAAAAAAATCACTCCAAATCCCATCAATCATTACCTTTAGGGAAATGTTAGTTCTAGATATAGCACACACCTGCCGACATACACACACACACCCGCCTAAAAGAAGAGAAAGGTTTTATTAGAATAGGATTAAGTATAAGATGTTATTTTAAAGTATACGATTTAATTGTATTCGCATTTGATAGAGTAAAAAGAAAGTGAAATACATCTAGAGGAACTGTTGAATTTTCAAGTAAATGCTTCTGCACAATAAAATATGTTGTTAAAAATCTTCTAGGTTTAAAGAGTTGGAGACAGAGAAGGAGGGAGAGAGAAAGGAGAGGCAAAAAACGCTAGAGATTATGAAAAATAAAGCTAGTGTCTATTTTTAAAAGCTCTATGGTTCCATTTCAGGTAGCAGCCAGTGTTCTCCTGCTTTGGAAGATGAGGGCATAGCTCTTACTCTCTCCCAGCCCCCGGGTTTGTTTGTTTGTTTGTTTATTGATGTGGAGTTTCCTTCTTGTCTCCCAGACTGGAGTCCAATGGCGCAGTCTCGGCTCACTGCAACCTCTGCCTCCCAGGTTCAAGTGATTCTCCTGCCTCAGCCTCCCGAGTAGACCATGGCTGGCTAATTTTTGTATTTTTAGTAGAGATGGGGTTTCACCACGTTGGCAAGGCTGGTCTCAAACTCCTAACCTCAGCTGATCCTGGGATTACAGGAGTGAGCCACCGTGCCAAGTCCAGCCCCCATGTTTTATGCCCTCTGTGGTATCATTAGTTAATATTGCTATTCTCATACTGTCCAGGTTTGTATCAGTCACATGCTCCGATGTAACAATAATCCAATAGGTGGTCATTCTTGAGCTGGATTTTATGGAGTTTGTGCTCACAGCCAGTTTTGGTTTGTTTGTTTTTTAACGGTGGCTTCTGCATTTCTGGATTGTTTGTGGTGATTCATCTTGAAATCATCTGGATTTCATTGTTAAGCAGGTTGTTTTTTTCCTAAGAAGAACTCATGGTTTTGTATTTCCTGAGATTTTTCATGCCTGTGAATGCCTTCCTATTGACTTTGCTCATGAAAACATCTTGCCTGGCTATTAATTCTTGGGTCATAGATTTTGTTTTTTGATTAGAATTTTC
>NW_012107186.1:305528-313268 GCF_000951045.1 Mandrillus leucophaeus
TTCCTTTTTTTTTTTTTTTTTTTTTTTTTTTGCGATGGAGTCTCACTCTGTTGACCAGGCTGGAGTGCAGAGGCACGAACTTGGCTTACTGCAACCTCCGCCTCCTGGCCTCAAGTGATTCTCCTGCCTCGGTCTCCCAAGTAGCTGGGATTACAGGTGTATGCCACCGCGCCCAGCTAATTTTTGTACTTTCAGTAGAGATGGGGTTTCACTATGTTGTCCAGGCTGCCCTTTAACTCCTGACCTCAAGTAATCCACCTGCCTCAGCCTCCCAAAGTGCCAAAATTACAGATTTGAGCCACCGCACCCAGCCAAAGACATTTTTTTCTTTTCCTTGCATTATATATATGTATTTTCCCAGTTGGACCCTTCTCTGTTTCTTTTTGGTGGCGGGCCTGGGGTAGGGGTGTGGCTGTAAGAACCTTTATCTCCTGATATACCATGGTGAAAATGAAAAATGGTGCAGCTGCACTTTGGAAAATGGTTTGGTCATGCCTCAATATGCTAAACATAAGAGTTACCAAATGATCCAGTTTAACTCATAGCTGTATACCCAAGAGAATTCAAAACATGTCCACACAAAAACCTGTACATAGCAGCATTATTAAAAATGGCTAAAAAAGTAGAAATAATCAAATATCCGTTAACAAATGAATGTATGAACAAAAGGTTGTGTATTCATACAATGGACTGTAATTCAGGCATAAAAAAGAATGCATTCAGATACATGCTACAGCAGGATACACCTTGAAAGCATTATGCTAAGTGAAAGAAGCCGGGTACCAAAGACCACGTATCGTATGATTGCATTTATGTGAAATACCCAGAAGTGGTTGGATTCGCTATATAATTAAAGGTGGGGCTGAGAGGATTTGCTGACACATTGGTTGGGAGGTATGGGAGAAAGGAGAGCCAACAACGACTTTGAAGCTGTTGACCTCGGCACCTGGCAAGAATGAGACTGCTACTCTCTACCAAGATGAAGAGGACCAGAGGAGCAGGGACAGGTGAAATATTAGAAGGTTGGCTTGGGACGGGTTAAATTTGAGATGCTTCCAAGTGGAGCAGTTGAGGAGTGTGGTGTAATAAAGAATATATCTTTGTTCTGGGTCTCTGGCACACAGCTTCAAAAAACTCTTGGAATTTCCTGAGTGACAGCGACAGGAATGCGCTTGTTATGCTAATGAGGTGACTCTAGGCCTTAGATGGCTTCAGGATGGGGGCTGGTCACCAGAAAGAACTGCCTTGTGAATAGAGGGTTGCAACTTTGGGTCAGCCTCATCCCTGGGAGGGGAGGGTGACTGGAGATGGAGTTCAATCCCATAGCCTGGGAACAAAAATCAATGAAAACCCTGGACACCAAGGTTGAGATGCACTTCCTGGTTGAGGATCAGTCACATGACAGGAGAGGGCACAGAAGCTCTGCACTCCCTCCCAGACCTCACCCTGTGTGCATCCTTTATAGGAAGTATAGCACCTTCAGTCAGCTCTGTCCATCATGTTAGGGAATTACTGAACCTGAGGGGGTCGCAGCAAGGGAGGAGACCACCCCTCGTATTGTCTTATGCCCAATTTCTTATGCCTCCAAAGAAAGAAGAAGTAAAAACTAAAAGGCAAAAATGAAATCCACAGGCAGACAGCCTGGCGCCACACTCTGAGCCTGGTAGTTAAAGATCGACCCTGACCTAATCGGTTATGTTATCTGTAGATTACAGACATTGTATAGAAAAGCAATGGCTGGAGGAGGGCATCGGTCTGTTTTCTGAAAGGCAGAATGAGCAGAAGGTTCATATGCAGACAGAAATGACCCAGGAGGAAGGTAAACATTTACACAGAAGAGGGACCTGGATCAGGGCAAGCAGGGTGAGTGAGAGGGAGCTGGGACAGGGTCCCGTGCACCGTGCCAGCCCCGGTGACAGCAAGACACAGTTCACCCACAGTGCAGGAGACAAGACACAGTACATGGCAGAGAGGGCTATGTGGGAGCAGTGCCAGGTGCCTACAGAAACTCTGCTCTAATTACTGTTGTCACAGTTTGGATGATCTAGAAGTAGACACTGAGACAGAGATGTTTATCAGAGATCAACACCTATGAACAGAAAGCAAGAGTAGGCAGAGGAAGAAGGCAAACTGGGAGGCGGGCCCAATACAGCTTGACTGGCCTAGTGGGGCACTCTGGAGGTTGCATTGCCTACCAAGGTTGTCCTTCTGTGGGCTGTCCTCTGCAGCCAGCTTCCCTGGCCCATTCTGCAGCCTAAATATGCTGGGATTCTTTGGGTTCTCCCAGTAAAAGGCTGTTGTACAGGTGTGGCTATGCTCGATGCCAGCTGTGCACCCCTGGGGTGTCCTGAGGACTGTGCGTCTTCCGGTCCACTAGGTCTCGTAACTGCCTCAGAGAGCTGTGTGTCCAGGGCCACTCATCATTGGATCTGCTGCCATGTACATTGGTTCAATATCTCTGATCCAGGAAGAGGGACATTTGGGACAGGAAGAGGGATGCGTGGTGTGCAGGGCGGGTGTCTGGCAGGCTGCACATGGGAAGAGCAAGAGAAAGATCATGAAAATAAATGGGCTGGGCATGGTGGCACACACCTATAATCCCAGCACTTTGGGAGGCCGAGGCGGGTAGATCACCTGAGGTCAAGAGTTCGAGCAACATGGTGAAACCCTGTCTCTACTAAAAATAGAAAAATTAGCCAAGTGTGGTGGCGGGTGCTTGTAATCCCAGCTATTCAGGAGGCTGAGGCAGGAGAATCGCTTGAGCCCAGGAGGCAGAGGTTGCAGTGAATCAAGATTGCACCACTGCACTCCAAACTGGGCGACAGAGCGAGACTCCATTTCAAAAAAGAAAAAAAAGAAAAGAAAGAAATGGAAGATGGACCAAATTAGATGAACCAATCCAAATCCCAAGAACAGCCTCATGAATCAAGACTAGGTCACTCTCAGCTCTCCACTGAAATGACCTCTCTTGGGGCAAATGTGGCTTACTGTCCATAGCCATGAACTGCTCATTAGGTCATTCCTGGGCCCTGTGACATGGGAAATCTTTCCTTGGTCTGTGCATCTTCTGTTTGGCCCTCTGGACCCACCCCCATCTCTTCCCTACCCTGACCTTTGCTCTGGGAGGCTGACTTGTACAAGTTAGTCAGTTCCCTCCCTCTTTGGGTTGGGTTCAGTCAATACGGAGCACCATCAAGAAATGGGAAGCAAGGAGGAGAGTGAGGCCAGAGTATTTGTTCCTCTGACTCTCCTGTGATGCCACCCTAGGCTAGCTGTGCCATTGGACAGTAAGTCATTGGTTCTCTCAAAGCAGCTTAATCCACATGACTCTCCTTCAGGCTACAGGCATGCTTTCCCCCCTATTCTCTCAGACTCCATTCTACAGAGTCCTGTCTAGTCTTTGCATAGTTTGCTTTTACCCTACCCATATTTTGGGAATTAGTCCCTTTGCAAATAAACCCTTCTCAAATATTACATTTCTTGTCCCTGCCTTCTAAGTCTTGATCTGCTGCCTGCCAGAGCAGCTGGGAGTGGAGGACAAAAAGAACTGGGCGCAGAAACTGTAGTCAGAGGAGAGTAGGTATCAGTGAGGACCCTCGCAGGTGCCATGGTCAAAACCCAGGAGACCGTGAGAAACAGAAACCATAGGCTTATGTAACTCAAGAGCACACAGGCCATCTTTCTGCAGGTACAACTGATCTAAGGATGGAAATACTTCCTCAAGGCCCTGTCTCTTGTTTCATCTGCTGCTTTTGCTCGAAGTGTTTGTTTTATTCATAGGCAAGCTCTGGTTTTGAGGAGGCAAAGATGGCTAAAGGCAACACGCTGACTAAAGGCTTCAGCCAAAGATGACTAAAGGCTTTAGCACTGATCCCATAGAAAGGAAGAATCTCTTTCCTGGCAGCACCAGCAGAAGTCCTGAGTCTTTCACTGATTGGCTTGATTTGGGTCACACACTCATTCTGAACCAATCATGATGACCAGGGCATGGTGTCACAGAATTGTCCAGACTTGGTTCATCTGCCTAGCTCTGTGGTGGGAGGTGGTGGACGGCCAACCTCGCTTGCAACACGTAGTGTGAGTTCTCTGTAAGGAAGAAGAGCTCTATCACCGGCAGTGGGGTAGAAAAATGATCTAGGACAGCAGAAGTGAAAGCTCTCACAGTTCAGAGTAAGTGACTTCAGGGTGGAGGTATCAGTAGTGGCTTTTGGGAATACTGCAAAACTGCTATACTCCTTTCCCCTGGAGGTAGGTGATAGAACAACATGGCCCTGTTTCCACACTTGGTGGTCGGCCTGACAGATGGTCAAATTGGGAGAGGTAGGTTCTAGGGGATTGTGAATTGCTTTGAAGTTCGTCACTATCCCCTAAAATGAGAAATAACTTCGGGCCTCCAAGTCTGTTTAGATATCTCATAAGCAATGCTATCAACAGTGTAAGGCTCTGAGAGCCACAGCAAGGGAGACCCAAGTGAATGCACCCTCAGCCCGGCAAGAAGAGCCCCAGTGCAAGAACTGTAGGGCCCAGCAGGCAGATGCAGATGTGTGGGGGCTCAGCCCCTATGAGCCTCCACCTGGCTGCCCTCCCTGGAGCCTACACATTTACATCATGAGGGCGTGCCATGAAGCCTCATTGGAACCCTGCACCTTGAGTTTCGCTCTCCTTCAAGGAATTCTCTTGGACCCACTGCACTGATTTTATTTTTGCCGTATCAGTTCATGTAAGAAACTCTACCTGGTCAAGAGAACCTTATGCGATGACTCACGTCCTTAATCCCAGCACTTTGGGAGACCCAGGCAGGAGGATCCCTTGAGGCTAGGAGTTCCAGATCAGCCTGGGCAACACAGGGAGACCCTGTCTCAAAAAAAATTTTTTAAATTAGCCAGGGATGGTGGCATGCACCTGTAGTCTCAGTTGCTTGGGGGGCTGAGAGAGGAGGATCACTTGAGCCTAGGAGATTGAAACTGCAGTGAGCTATGATTGTGCCACTACACTCCAGCAGCCTGGACGAGACCCTGCCTCTTAAAAAAAAAACCCAAAAAACAAAACCAAGCCCTAAGCTCAGCCTTCCTCACCCCCACCATGCTGGTGCTAATGGTCTCACTGTGGGGAGTGGGATGTCCAGTTCGTGGCTGGTTCTACTGGGGCAGGACCAAAATTTCGGGCAACTATAGCCACCTTACGGAGAGGACTTCCCATGCGTCTAAGATAGTTCATTCTGCCAATTGCCCTGCTAAATCTACATTCTTGCAGAGCTGTGAAGAGTATGTGTCTCCTGTTCTGTCTTCCATTTGCTCCATCAAATTCCCAATTTTCCCTCACAAGGTAGCTATGGAGTGAAGGTGTGTTGGGGGCTGTGAGCCAGGAGTTAATGGGCCTCCAACCCTCCAGGAGCCAGAGAAGAGTCCAGAAGCCAGGAAACGACAGGACGTGGGGCTCACTCAGTCTGGCTATGGGGACTGTCGGCAGGAAAATGGCCCTGGCCACATCAAGGTCATCTTGCTTGTCAGTCAGACCTTCTGAGCCAGAAGATATCCAGAAATGAATGGGCAAAGCTGGGGTCAATCACAGAGAAGAAAAGATGTAATGAAATGCAGACACGAACTAGGGATGGGCAGAGTTATAAATACTCCAGACACCAGGCTTCTAGCAAAGCAAAGTCCTTTTATATTTAGCTGTCATATCCTCATCCAGTAGCAAGTCAGTCTGAAAGGGGCAGACTCCAGCGGACATGGGCTTGCCTGTAGGCACCTAAAGGGAGGGTCCCAGCTGGCTAGTTTAGGCTAGAAACTCCCAGGCCATATTAATTGCCCTGGAGGCCAAATTGCAAAATCCAACTGGGTCAGAGGTGCAGAGTCTGCCTGCCTTTCTCAGAAAAAGAGTCAACAAGCAGTCAGGAGGCAGTTTGGGGAGAGGGCAGGCAGGTAACAAGTAGAGTTGTACTCCAGAGAATTGGTTAAGGTGAGGTCCCAAAGTCAAAAGTATCCTGGAAGCAGACAGGAAGCCAGGAGTATGAAGAGGTGGAACTGATGACCATAGTGGCAGACTGTATTATTACTTGGAGAAGACCCTGGCCCAGGATAAGTTTGCATAGATGCCTGGACCTCGCCTCAGCATGGTTCCTGCCTGAGGATGCCCCAGGGCCAGGTGCAGGGTGTTAGAGCCGCAGGCTTTGGCCAGACACCCAGACTACAGAAATACATGGGGCTCCTCCAGGGAGAGAACTCAGCCTCAAACAGGGCTTGCGGGACTCAGAGCCCTGCACGGAGGTAAACAGGTGAAGTCTGCAGGACTTAACTTAGAAGCGGGCAGGGCATGGGGAATAAGGAGTAGAGGAATAGGAGATGGTAAATGGAGCTGAGCACACGGATGATTGAGACCTGACACAAGAATCCCTGCTGCGGCGAAGACTAGCGCCGTTTCCAGTCCTCCTCTGACGGCGTTCTCTAGTGGGCATTCAGTTTGGTGGCCATAGCTATGAACCTCTCCTGGGCCAGCTATGGTCACCTAGGGACACTCTGTAGTGACCCCAAAGGCCATATTTTGGAGGACAGGGGGTGTATGTTCTCTGTCCTTCCATGAACCCGCCATGGCTCACAGACCTGCTCACTCACTTCACCAGCTCAGTAAGGGCCAGCAGCTTCCTGCTCCTCAGAAACCCTGCTCTCCAGAGTTACTTTCTCAGGATTTTCACTTTTGAATCTCAGTCCCTATGCTGTGATAAGCCCACGTGACATGGAGAGGCCATAGGTAGATGCTCTAGTTGCAGCTGAGCCCAGCCTTTGGTTAGCCCAGCCCAGTCACCAGACATACAAAGAAAAGAGTCACTGAACAATTCCAACCCTCAGCCATTTGAATCCTGCCAAGGTATGGGATCAGGTGGAGCACTGTCCCTCTCGTGCCTTGGCCGAATTCCTGATGCACACAATCTAAGCGTTGTGATCAAATGGCTACTATTTTACACCATGGATTTGGGGTGGTTTATTATGCAGCAGTAGGTTTTAGAATAGGTTCCAAGCCTTCAAAAGCAAGCCTATTGAGAGTGTTCTTCCCATTTGTGGATGAGGGCTGGGCTTCTATGCCTGCAGGTACAGTGGGCAGGGGGCAGCAGATGGAGAAGGGGAGGAAATTGCACACTTCTCTGAACCTTTCTTAACCTTTCTGTAGGCAGCCTCATCTTCAATCCACCTCGAAAAAGGTCCAAGTAGCCTTTTGAGGTTGGAGCCCGGCCTTGAACCTCAGCCCAGCTGACTGATCCTGCCAGTCTCTAGTCCTCAAGACCAGACACTCTTCTCCTCCAAATTCTAGTTGATTCCTGCATCATCTTAGATCAAGCTTGTCCAACCCACAGCCCACCAGCCACATTCGGCCCAGGATGGCTTTGAATGCGGCCCAACACAAATTTGGAAACTTTCTTAGAACACCATGAGGTTTTTTGCATTTTTTTTTTTTTAGCTCATCAGCTATTGTTAGTGTATTTTATATGTGGCCCAAGGCAATTTTTCTCCTTCCAATGTGGCCCAGGGAAGCAAAAGATTGGACACCCCTATCCTAGATGGTTCTCAATTGGAGATACTACCCAGGGCCTCATATCAGCCCTGGGTCATCATAGGCATTTAATATGTCTTTTATAAATGAATGAATTAATGACCTGTGATTTTGAGGCTGAAAGCTACGGCAGTTTAAACCACAGACTTCATATCCTTTTTGTTTCAGACCCCATACACATCAGGGCTTGAG
>NW_012107186.1:317698-320223 GCF_000951045.1 Mandrillus leucophaeus
GGGAGCGCTTGAGGGAGTGTGTTTGACTCTTCCATCCCTTCCTCCCTGAGAGAACACAATAAAAAGGTGCCATCTTGGAAGCAGAGAGCAGCCCTCACCAGACACGGAATCTATCAGTGTCTTGATCTTGGACTTCTCAGCCTCCAGAACTGTGAGAAATAAATTTCTATTATTTATAAATTACCCAGTCTGGGGCATTTTCTTATAGCAGCAGGAATGGATTAAGATACCAGGGTCCCACTCATCACTTCATAGAGCCTTATCAGACTGAAGGAGTTCACCAGCCAGCCTTTGTAGCAGCCCAGGTACCTAGAGCAGGTCTAGGAGGTCGGGGAGCACTAGTATCAGGGGCAAGCCCCTACTGAGCTCTATGATGACATAAACAGAGTTCTAGGACATTCGTTAGATGGTAGCCCTGGCAGGTGAGGTGAATAAGCAGACAAAGCCATACTGTAGAGATTTATTCAAAAAGTACTTGTAAGATTTGTGAACTTGGATCTAAAAAGGAGAAGAGATCTGTGCTCCAGGAATTACGGAGATCACAGGAATCAGAATGAGCAAACTAAAGCTATTTTGAAGAGGTACTGACACCATCTTGACACAATAGATATTTGAAACCCAACTGTAAATGGAGTTTGTACTGAAGAAGTGGGGTGGAAGACCAGGGCAACGGGTCTCCAGGGAAGCCATGGGAAGAAACCCTTTGGCCAGGAAAAGAAATGCAACTGAGTGAGTGAGAGGGAATTCCAGCAAATCTCCCCTCCTATGACCTTGGGGCTTCTGGTACAGAGGAGGCCAGAAATTGTCTACGGCCCAGCGGGGCTCCCTGAAGATAGGAACTGAAGAACTCTGCCAAATTCATCTGAACAAAAACCTGTGGGAGAAGAGAGGACTTTTGACCAGGTGGAATTAAGAGAATTCCCAGAAGCTTCCGGAAGTTAATGAAATCCTGGTATTGTTTGAATATTGGAACATGGAATTGAGAGCCACTTAATGTTTCATATACCCACCTAGGCAAAGAAATAGAATCAATGAGGTTTTTTTTCAAACGGAGGTTGTCTAAGTCCAAGTCTAGCCACTTAACATGAGGTATATGTGTTCATAAAATACTTTCCACGAATTAAAACTATTTGTGGCCACTTGGTCCTATCATCTGTGAAACTAATTACATGTGGGATTTTATGAAAGATGGCATGGGTTAAGGTGCTATGTAACTGCTGCAATAAATTCACTTGGGGGAGAAGTTCAGGGTCTTCCAAAGGGACTTTTAGGGGGTATCCAACAAGGCTGAAGGCAAATCAGGGAGGTCCAATCAGCTGCAGTCACCATGCACCACTCCATGGAGCTGCAAATACATCCACATCTGGAATGCTGGTTTTCTCAGGATGAGAAGAAACCACACCTCTTCCAACCTGGTCTCACAGGTTGAGTTGGTTTTGTGGAGTCCCCTGGAGCTTGCTGTGGTTCACTTAGAAACTTCTTATACTATGCCAACAGAGTATTTGGCCTTGCACATACATGCAGACCCACCCGTCTTCCTGTGCTACACTCAGTTGCTAAGGAACATAACTTGAATTGCATCTGAGGGAATTCATCCTTCATGAAGATTATTGCTTCTCTGAGAAAACCTAAATTTCATGGGATCCTCAATCATTACAATGGAAAATCAAGAAGGCAGTGTAGAGACATGATGAAGACAGGGAGACCATTTGAAAGGTTCTTACATGGCTTAATTTTCTGACCATATGGAGGAATTAATTATCAGCCAGTACAGTGGAGACAGTTGCTGCAAACTCATCTGTAACCTTGCTCAAAAAATGAGTGCAGTTTGTAGATCAAAGTTGCATCTGGTGCCAAATGATGGAATTCAGAGCCCTATCAGTGAAAATCAAGTGTATCCACTCTCCAGAAAGCAGCAGGGGAGTGGCCACAGAGGGCCCCCATGAGGCCAGAGAGAATGTTCTGCAGGAGTCATTCCTGCCTTTTCCCTGGCCTCCTATCCCACATCATGTGTCCCAGGCAGGCTAACTAACTCCTATACGTTTCTTTTATCTGCTCTTTTCTTTCCATTCCCATCACCAAAGCATTAGTCATTTCTCTTCTGCTCTATTGCAAACATCACCTCAACTGATCTCTCTGCCTGCATTCCTGCCCGACTTGAGTTAATCCTTCACACTCCCCTCAGCATTGACTGATTCACTCCATTACTGGAAATCCTTCAATAAAACCCCACTGGGGCTGGGTGGCAGCCCATGTTGGTAATACCAGCACTTTGGGAGGTTGAGGTGGGAGCATCACTTGAGGCCAGGAGTTCAAGTCCAGCCTGGGCAACATGGTCAGACCTTGTCTCTACAAAAAATTTAAAAATTAGCTGGGTGTGGTGGTGCATGCCTGTAGTTCCAGCTATTCACCAGGCTGAGACTGGAGGATCACTTGAGCCTAGGAGTCTGAGGCTGTAGTGAGCTATGATCACACCACTGCACTCCAGCCTGGACAACAGAGTGAGACTTTGTCTCAAACCACCG
>NW_012107186.1:322228-325571 GCF_000951045.1 Mandrillus leucophaeus
GCAGCTGAGCCCAGCCTTTGGTTAGCCCAGCCCAGTCACCAGACATACAAAGAAAAGAGTCACTGAACAATTCCAACCCTCAGCCATTTGAATCCTGCCAAGGTATGGGATCAGGTGGAGCACTGTCCCTCTCGTGCCTTGGCCGAATTCCTGATGCACACAATCTAAGCGTTGTGATCAAATGGCTACTATTTTACACCATGGATTTGGGGTGGTTTATTATGCAGCAGTAGGTTTTAGAATAGGTTCCAAGCCTTCAAAAGCAAGCCTATTGAGAGTGTTCTTCCCATTTGTGGATGAGGGCTGGGCTTCTATGCCTGCAGGTACAGTGGGCAGGGGGCAGCAGATGGAGAAGGGGAGGAAATTGCACACTTCTCTGAACCTTTCTTAACCTTTCTGTAGGCAGCCTCATCTTCAATCCACCTCGAAAAAGGTCCAAGTAGCCTTTTGAGGTTGGAGCCCGGCCTTGAACCTCAGCCCAGCTGACTGATCCTGCCAGTCTCTAGTCCTCAAGACCAGACACTCTTCTCCTCCAAATTCTAGTTGATTCCTGCATCATCTTAGATCAAGCTTGTCCAACCCACAGCCCACCAGCCACATTCGGCCCAGGATGGCTTTGAATGCGGCCCAACACAAATTTGGAAACTTTCTTAGAACACCATGAGGTTTTTTGCATTTTTTTTTTTTTAGCTCATCAGCTATTGTTAGTGTATTTTATATGTGGCCCAAGGCAATTTTTCTCCTTCCAATGTGGCCCAGGGAAGCAAAAGATTGGACACCCCTATCCTAGATGGTTCTCAATTGGAGATACTACCCAGGGCCTCATATCAGCCCTGGGTCATCATAGGCATTTAATATGTCTTTTATAAATGAATGAATTAATGACCTGTGATTTTGAGGCTGAAAGCTACGGCAGTTTAAACCACAGACTTCATATCCTTTTTGTTTCAGACCCCATACACATCAGGGCTTGAGCTTCTGGGATTACAGATGTGGACATCATGGGGGATGATTATTCTACCAGTCACAAGTGGGAATAGCGAGAATGATAGGAATGGCTTCTCTTCCAAGAGTCTGAGGAAGGCCTTTAGTAAGGGAGGGGGCTCCACAAAGTGCTGATAATATTTAGTTTAAGAAAACACCCAGAAGATAATTCCAGAGATGCACATTTCCTGTGTGAGGCAAGACAATATGTATTGTTCAGTTTGCAATTTGGGGTTGGGGAAGGGGTTTCCAAGAGGTACTCCTATAGGGACTAGTCAGATGGAGGAGGGTGGTAGGTAGCGAGTCCCATCCTTGGAAATAAAAGTGCTGAGGTGAAGCCTCACCATCCCCAAAGCTTCTCAGGTGCATTAGATCAGGAGCCCCTGATGGACAAACTTCCAGCCGTAACTTCTCCATGTTTCCTCTGCAACAAATAAAAATTAAGCCCCAAAGTCCTATGTGCTCATTTGTTGGGGTCAGCTCTACAAGTGAGAGTAAGGAACACTGTGGTCCAGTGGTTGGCAGGCTTTAGGGGAGAGAGAAGGTGGAGAAAACATCCCTGACCCAGAGTGGAGGTGGCAGCTGCTGAGGAAGAGGATAGAAGACAGAATCTTAGCCCTATGAGTAAAAGAGAAGGAAAAGCAGGTTCCTGGACGAGGCTCTTAGAGTAGAGCAACTGAAAGATGCATGCATAATCCTCTAACATCTGGTGAGCTCTGGGAAGCACAAGCTGTCCTTGATTCCCACTGGATTTCATGCCTGATCAACATGTATCCCAGGGCAGAGGCTGGGGGTAGTGAAACACATATATTTCAAACTTTGCGGGTAAAACTGAGGCTGACTCAGTTGCTCTAGATTCATCTGAACAGATGGGTTGTAGACATGGATTTGGATGTTGTCCCCTAAATGTGGACCTGGAACCCAGCTCCTGTGGTCTGAATGCTTGTGTCCCCTCCAATATTCATGTTGAAACAGAATTCCCAGAGCAATAGTGCTGGGGTCTTTAGGAGGTGATTAGGCCATGAGGACTCTACCCTCATGCATGGGATCAGTGCCCTCATGGGAGCGCTTGAGGGAGTGTGTTTGACTCTTCCATCCCTTCCTCCCTGAGAGAACACAATAAAAAGGTGCCATCTTGGAAGCAGAGAGCAGCCCTCACCAGACACGGAATCTATCAGTGTCTTGATCTTGGACTTCTCAGCCTCCAGAACTGTGAGAAATAAATTTCTATTATTTATAAATTACCCAGTCTGGGGCATTTTCTTATAGCAGCAGGAATGGATTAAGATACCAGGGTCCCACTCATCACTTCATAGAGCCTTATCAGACTGAAGGAGTTCACCAGCCAGCCTTTGTAGCAGCCCAGGTACCTAGAGCAGGTCTAGGAGGTCGGGGAGCACTGGTATCAGGGGCAAGCCCCTACTGAGCTCTATGATGACATAAACAGAGTTCTAGGACATTCATTAGATGGTAGCCCTGGCAGGTGAGGTGAATAAACAGACAAAGCCATACCGTAGAGATTTATTCAAAAAGTACTTGTAAGATTTGTGAACTTGGATCTAAAAAGGAGAAGAGATCTGTGCTCCAGGAATTAGGGAGATCACAGGAATCAGAATGAGCAAACTAAAGCTATTTTGAAGAGGTACTGACACCATCTTGACACAATAGATATTTGAAACCCAACTGTAAATGGAGTTTGTACTGAAGAAGTGGGGTGGAAGACCAGGGCAACGGGTCTCCAGGGAAGCCATGGGAAGAAACCCTTTGGCCAGGAAAAGAAATGCAACTGAGTGAGTGAGAGGGAATTCCAGCAAATCTCCCCTCCTATGACCTTGGGGCTTCTGGTACAGAGGAGGCCAGAAATTGTCTACGGCCCAGCGGGGCTCCCTGAAGATAGGAACTGAAGAACTCTGCCAAATTCATCTGAACAAAAACCTGTGGGAGAAGAGAGGACTTTTGACCAGGTGGAATTAAGAGAATTCCCAGAAGCTTCCGGAAGTTAATGAAATCCTGGTATTGTTTGAATATTGGAACATGGAATTGAGAGCCACTTAATGTTTCATATACCCACCTAGGCAAAGAAATAGAATCAATGAGGTTTTTTTTCAAACGGAGGTTGTCTAAGTCCAAGTCTAGCCACTTAACATGAGGTATATGTGTTCATAAAATACTTTCCACGAATTAAAACTATTTGTGGCCACTTGGTCCTATCATCTGTGAAACTAATTACATGTGGGATTTTATGAAAGATGGCATGGGTTAAGGTGCTATGTAACTGCTGCAATAAATTCACTTGGGGGAGAAGTTCAGGGTCTTCCAAAGGGACTTTTAGGGGGTATCCAACAAGGCTGAAGGCAAA
>NW_012107186.1:326546-329864 GCF_000951045.1 Mandrillus leucophaeus
CACTGGGGCTGGGTGGCAGCCCATGTTGGTAATACCAGCACTTTGGGAGGTTGAGGTGGGAGCATCACTTGAGGCCAGGAGTTCAAGTCCAGCCTGGGCAACATGGTCAGACCTTGTCTCTACAAAAAATTTAAAAATTAGCTGGGTGTGGTGGTGCATGCCTGTAGTTCCAGCTATTCACCAGGCTGAGACTGGAGGATCACTTGAGCCTAGGAGTCTGAGGCTGTAGTGAGCTATGATCACACCACTGCACTCCAGCCTGGACAACAGAGTGAGACTTTGTCTCAAACCACCGCCCGCCCAACCTCCATTGGGTATCTACAGTACAATAAGATCCAAACTTTTGCTCTTCACTAAAAAAACTTTTTTTTTGAGACAAGGCCCTCAGTATTGACAGGTGAATTTGCCGTCTCTATTGACAGGTGAACCCGCTCTCTGTACTGATACCTGGACCTGCCTTCTGTATTGGCAGATGGACACGCCCTCTGTATTGACAGGCAGACCCACCCTCTGTATTGACAGCTGGACCCACTGATATGGTTTGGCTGTGTCCCCACCCGAATCTCATCTTGAGTTGTAGCTCCCATAATTCCCTGGTGCTGTGGGACATAATTGAATTATGGGGACAGTTTCCCCCATACTGTTCTCTTGATAGTGAATAAGTCTCATGTGAGCTGATGTTTTTATTAGGGGAAACCCCTTTTGCTTGGCTTTCATTCTCTCATTTGCCCTCATGTAAGACGTGCCTTTTGCCTTCCACCATGATTGTGAGGCCTCCTCAGCCACGTGGAACCGTGAGTCTATTAAACCTCTTTTTTGTTTATAAATTACCCAGTCTCAGGTATGTCTTTTATCAGCAGTGTGAAAATGAGCTAATACACCCGCCCTCTGTATTGGCAGATGAATGCCCTCTATATTGACAGGTGGACCCGCCCTCTGTATTGACAGGTGGACCCGCCCTCTGTATTGACAGGTGGACCCGCCCTCTGTATTGACAGTTGGACCCGCCCTCTGTATTGACAGGTGGGCCCGCCCTCTGTATTGACAAGTTGATCCTTTCTCTGTACTGACAGATGGATCCTCCCTCTGTACTGACAGCTGGACCCGCCCTCTGTATTGACAAGTAGATCCTTCCTCTGTACTAACAGGTGGATCCACCCTCTATACTGACAGCTGGACCTGCCCTCTGTATTGACAGGTGAATCCTCTTTCTGTATTCACAGGTAGCTCCTCCCTCTGTATTCACAGGTGGATCCTTGCTCTGTATTGACAGCTGGACCCGCCCTCTGTATTGACAGGTGGACCCACCCTCTGTATTGACCGTTGGACCTGCCCTCTGTATTCACACGTGGATCTACCCTCTGTATTGATAGCTGGACCCGCCCTATGTATTGATAGCTAGACCCTCACTCTGTATTGACAGCTGGACCCGCCCTCCGTATTGACAGCTGGACCTGCCCTCTGTGTTGACAGGAGGACCTACCTTCTGTATTGACAGGTGGATTCTCCCTTCGTATTGACAGGTGGATCTTCTCTCTCCATTGACAGGTGGACCCGCCCTCTCTATTGACAGTTGGAACCGCCCTCCGTATTGACAGGTGGGTCCGCCCTTCGTATTGACAGGTGAACCCGCCCTCTATATTGACAGTTGGACCCGCCCTCTGTATTGACAGGTGGAGCCACCCTCTGCATTGACAGGTGGACGCATTCTCTGTATTGACCACTGGACCTGCCCTCTGTATTCACATGTGGATCTACCCCCTGTATTGACAGCTGGACCCGCCCTATGTATTGATAGCTGGACCCTCACTCTGTATTGACAGCTGGACCGTCTGTATTGACAGCTGGACCCGCCCTCCATATTGACAGCTGGATCCACCCTTCATATTGACAGCTGGACCTACCCTCTGTATTGACAGCTGGACCTGCACTCTGTATTGACACGTGTACCCAGCTCATTGGGCCCATCTTGGCCTCAGTCCAGGTGTTTGGTGCTCTCAGGCCTTCCCTGCCTTCTCTAAGCAGGTGGATGCTTCTTCCTCCCCACTCACATTCCCGTAAAGCTATGCTGGAGGACCACCCATGGCATTAGAGTTCATGGTATGGATGTCTGACTTCCCATGGAACTGTGAGCTCCTCAAGGGCAGCTTCATGTCATTTACTGTATCCCTTGTACCTCCCAGAACACTGAGTAACTCATGTTAAGAAACTCATCAATTGTTTTAATTATTATTTTTTTCAGGCACAGCCTTATGGAAGTAAAAACTCATCAATTTAAAAAAATGAATATTTATTGTGTTTTTCTTTTTCTTTCTTTCTTTCTTTTTTTTTTTTTTTGTTGCCCAGGTTGGAATGCAGTGGTGTGATCTCAGCTCACTGCAACCTCCGCCTCTCGGGCTCAAGTCATTCTCTGGCCTCAGCCTCCTGAGTAGCTGGGGTTACAGGCACCCACCACCACGCCTGGCTAATTTTTGTACTTTTAGTAAAGACAGGATTTTGCCATGTTGGCCAGGCTTGTCTTGAACTCCTGACCTCAAGTAATCCGCCCTCTTCGGCCTCCCAAAATGTTGAGATTACAGGTGTGAACCACCGTGCCAATACTTATTCATTTCTCAAGACTTCTCATGCCTTTCTTTCATTGATTCCAGTCTCTAACACCTTCTCCTTAGGCCTTTCTTCCTTGTTAGATCTATGTATCCGCTTTTTCCTCTCCACAATAGTTACTCCTATCTGTACTTCCTCCCCCTGTGCAGAATTTTTCAAAGTGGAGTATACAGACCCCAAATCATAATACATTATAAATATCTCTAAATATCCCAAGTGCCAAGACACATTGATGGAGAAACAGTGCCCAGCTCCACCCCTCCATCTGGAAGGAGGACCAAGTTCTACCCTTTACAACAACCAGTAAAGCTAATTCTAAGTCTTCATTGACTCGAGGGTGGAGTCTCTGGAGCTGCAGTGCCTTTTAAGTCCTACTGCACACGTGCCATCATGGAAACACTTTCGATTAGAGTCAAAGAGGAAATGTCAGCGTGCAGTGGCCCACCCCTGCAATCCCAGCACTTTGGGAGGCCGAGGCAGGTGAATCACTTGAGGCCAGGAGTTTGAGACCAGCCTGGCCAACATGACGAAACCCCATCTCTACTAAAAATACTAAAATTAGCTGGGTGTGGTGGAATGTGCCTGTAGTCCCAGCTACTTGGGAGGTTGAAGCAGGAGGATCACTTTAACCTGGGAGGCAGAGGCTGAAGTGAGCCAAGATTGTGTCACTGCACTCCAGCCTGGGCAACAGAGTGAGACTCTGTCTCAAAAAAA
>NW_012107186.1:329944-331188 GCF_000951045.1 Mandrillus leucophaeus
CTGGTCTCAAACTCCTAGGTTCAAGGAATTCTCCCACTTCAGCATCCCAAGGAGCTGGGACTACAGGCACACGTCACCATACCCAGCCAATTTTTTATATTTTCATAGAGACAGGGTTTTACCATGTTGTCCAGGCTGGTCTCAAACTCCTGGACTCAAGCAATCCATCTGACTCAGCCTCCCAAAGTGCTGGGATGAGCCATCGTGCCTGGCCGGGCCAAAGTTCTTTGGCTTAGTTCAGCCTGTATTAGTTTAGCCCACATAACCTGGCACAGATCCTCTGGATCCTCACTTCCCTCATGCTTCCTTGCACCTCTGCCCCCACCAGCCCCAGCCAGTATAACCTGTACATCTCCTGCTACTGCCCACACTGGGGATTTGCTCCTGTTCTCCCTGCCTCTGGAAGGTCTTCCTCCCTCCATGCATATATCTATTTACAAATAATTTGTGGCTGGGCATGGTGGCTCGCACCGGTAATCCCAGCACTTTGGGAGGATGGTGGTGGGTGCCTATAGTCCCAGTTGCTCAGGAGGCTGAGGCAGGAGCATGGCTTGAACCCAGAAGGTGGAGGTTGCGGTGAGCCAAGATCAGGTCACTGCACTCCAGCCTGGGCAACAGAGCGAGACCCCATCTCAAAAAAAATAAGTAAATAAATAAATACTTCCAGTTCCTTTAGCCTTTTTGGAACTATATACTTTTCCTGACATGTGTTGCTTCCCCTGGCCTGAATTCCTCTTGAACGCTTGTGTCGCCCTTTGGAGAGGCTGCCCATCAGGATCTTCCCAGCCAGTGAATCTTGGGGAAACTCCCCAGGGAGTTTACACGTACAGAACTTTTAGTCATGTTAGCAATAGCTCCTCACTCTTAAATATGCCTCATCAAGCAACAACAAAAAGTCATGTTCACTCATGAAACCAAGGGCAGCTGGGGGCTCCTGACTTGGACACAACACAATCTAATGAGTAACTGCCCTAAATCAGAGGCTGCTCTCTATGAAGAGATATCTAGACCAAGTATGGTCTAGTTCGCTATAAATACGAGAGTCCATGCAACATAATAATGGCTAAAGTTTTGTTTTGTTTTGTTTTGTTTGAGACAGGGCTTCACTCTGTTGCCCAGGCTGGAGTACAGTGATGTGATCTTGGCTCACTGCAGTCTTGACCTCCAGGTCTCAAGTGATCCTCCTGCCTCAGCCTCCTGAGTAGCTGGGACTACAGGTGCATGGCTTTTTTTTTTTTTTTTTT
>NW_012107186.1:332455-337170 GCF_000951045.1 Mandrillus leucophaeus
ATAAATAAATAAATAAATAAATAAATAAATAGTTACTTATTTATTAATTCATATGTTCTGCTCTGACGTCTTTGCCACCCTTTGTCTTTTTTCTCCTGTTAAACTGAAATCAGAAAAAACTGCTCAATTTGGCCAGGTGCGGTGGCTCATGCCTATATTCCCAGCACTTTAGAGGCCGAGGCGGGTGGATCACTTGAAGTCAGGAGTTACAGACCAGCCTAGCCAACATGGTAAAACCCCATCTCTACTAAAAATACAAAAGAAAAGCCAGGCATGGTGGCAGGTGCCTGTAATCCCAGTTACTCAGGGGGCTGAGGCAGGAGAATTGCTTGAACCTGGGAGGTGGAGGTTGCAGTGAGCCAAGATTGTGCCACTGCACTCCAGCCTGGATGACAGAGCCAGACTCCATCTCAAAAAAAAGAAAAAAGCAACAACAACAACAACAACAAAAACTGCCCAATTTACACCGTGTGCAAATGTGCTAATAACTATCATTTGCTGAGCATTTACTTTATGCCATGCATGGTGGGGATCTGTACAATCTAATTAAAAATATAAAACCTTATGAAGGTAAATATATTTGTTTTGTATTTGAGGAAACTGAGGCTCAGACAGATCACGTGGTTCCCAAGAGTTACAAAGTGAGTGAATATTAGAGCTGAAATAGGATCCCAAGACTAACTCAAAACCTATAATTACTTTTCTATAATTTTTCTATGCAATAAATAAGTTGCCGTATGTGAAAATAATTTTTTGAATATAGAAATGTAGTGTTTATTGACAGGTTTGATTTGTTTTTATGACTTATAAAGATTAAAAACATTCTTTGAAGAAAAGTTGCCCCAAATTACCAAGTTATAACTGGAGCTGAGGTTTCTCCTCTTTGGACACATTTCTTCTTTGACCTCTAATCAGAAGTGTCTCCATGTCAGGGTGAGGGTGAGGCTGCCCCTAGATCTGCTTGGTAGACAGAGCCGGGGAATGTGTGTGTGTCTCTGTGTGTGTGTGTCTGTGTGTGTGTGCACACATCAACATCTATATTTATTTTATTATCCATCTGTATATACTGAAAACCATGAGCTCACACCAATACCTCTAATTTTTTTTTTTGAGACAGGGTCTCACTCTGATGCCCAGGCTGGAGTGCAGTAGTATGAGCTCAGCTCACTGCAGCCTCAACCTCCTGGGCTCAAGTGATCCTCCCACCTCAGCCTCCCAAGGAGCTGGGACTACAGGCACACGTCACCATACCCAGCCAATTTTTTATATTTTTTTGTAGACATGGGGTCTCACCATGTTACCCAGGCTGGTCTCAAACTCCTAGGTTCAAGGAATTCTCCCACTTCAGCATCCCAAAGCACCGGGATTATAAGGGTGAGCCACCATGCGTAGCCCAGTATCTCTAATTCAGTCTAATTTCTCCCTTCTCATTTTGTATCTCCCTTCTCATTTTGTATCTCCCTTTTCTGATCCCTAGAAAGCCGCTCCCATTTTTCTGAATATATATATTTACTTTTTTTTTTCTTTGAGAAGGGTTTTTGCTCTTACTGATCAGGCTGGAGTGCAGTGGTGCAACCTTGGCTCATTGCAACCTCCGCCTCCCATGTTCAAGCGATTCTCCTGCCTCAGCTTCCCAAGGAGCTGGAATTACAGGCATGTGCTACCATGCCTGGCTAAATTTTGTATTTTTATAAACCCCGTAGAGATGGAGTTTTGCTATGTTGGTCAGGCTGGTCTAGAACTCCTGACCTCAAGTGATCCACCTGCCTCGGCCTCCCAAAGTGCTGGGATTACAGCCATGAGCCACTGCACCCATCCATGAATATGCATATTTACTTCTGAATCAGCGCCCTGCTTGGGTGTGTGCTCTGTCTCCTAATACCTGCACCTCCTCACCCTGCCAGAGCTCAGACACTGCATCCAGTCCCAGTCCCAGCTACAATGTATGAGAGCCTGTAAATCTCAGAGCTGGGACTTGAACCAGGCAGATCGACTTGAGTGTCCGTGATCTTAGTTTTTGTACTGAATTATTCAGCAGAGAGAAAAAGCAAAAAGGCAAATATGTCTCTTCTTGACTTTTTGAACATATGGAACACAATTATAATAACTGTTTTAATGTCCTTGTCTGCTAATCCTGGCTTCTGTGTCAGTTCTATGTCAGTTTTGATTGATGTATTTATCTCCTTACTATGGGTCATATTTTCCTTCTTGCATGACTGGTTATTTTTTATTGGATGTCAGACACCATGAATTTTACTTCACTGGGTGCTGGATATGTTTGTGTTCCTATAAATAATTGTGTGCTTTGTTCTGCGATGCAGTTAAGTTTGTTGGAAACAGTTCAATCCCTTTGGGTTGCTTTCATGATTTGGTGGGAGGGGTCTGGCGCTGTGCTCAGCTTAGGCTAATTACTCCTCACCGCTGAGGCTAGTTTCTCCTCGGAAGCCTCCCTGGTGTCTGGGACTCTTCAGGCTTCTGCTCTGGCTGGTGGAAACAGACCTGGTCCTGGTTCCGTGTGAGGGCTGAGCACTCTTGAAATCTGTTGGGTGGTTCTGTCCCCAGAGTCTGATTGTTCCCTGGCACATCTGCACTGCTCAGCACTCAGTGAAGGCTCAGGAAGATCCTCTGCAGATCTCTGAGCTCTCTCCCTCTCTCCACGCAGCTCTCTCTGGGACTTTGCCCCAAGAACTTTAGTCCCAGTGGCCTTTCTCCATTCTCAGCTCCATCTCCCTCACCCAGGGAATCCCCTGAGCTCTGCCTCAGTCTCTCCTGCCTGTGCCCTGGCCTGGGAACCCTGACAGGCTGAGGCAATTGTAGGGTCAGCTCATTTCCCTCCTATCTCATGGGACTCACTGTCCTTCACTGCCTGATGTCCAGCATCTTGAAAACTGATGTTTCGTATATTTTGTCTATTTTTTGTGGTTGCTGTTGTTTCAGGCAAAAGAGTAAATGCGGCCCTGGTTGCTCCATGGTTACTGGAAATGGAGAAATAGCAATACATATTTAAGATAAATGTATTTTTAAAAATTCTTAAACTCTTAACCCCCAATATATTTCTCAATTCAGATTCTGCGACAACTGGTATTTTGAAGATCCCATAAAGTTTCCAAGTTATGAGAGTTAAAAATGATCCTAACAGACAGGAAAGGGCCTCTGAAATCCTGGTTAAAGAGTGGTGGCTAGAAGTATTCCTGTCTCCGTTTCTGATGGTTAGTGTAACTTACTTTTAAAGAATGTTTAATAATTCTTACAGAATATCGGCAATATGCCTATAACTATGCTCAAGAATTAAGGGAGTGCCAGGCCCAGTGGCTCACGCCTGTAATCCCAGCACTTTGCGGGGCCGAGGCGGGTGGATTGCTTGAGGTCAGGAGTTGGAGACCAGCCTGGCCAACATGGTGAAACCCTATCTCTACCAAAAAAATACAAAACATTAGCCAGACTTGGTGGCAGGTGCCTGTAATCCCAGCTACTTGGGAGGCTAAGGCAGGAGAATCGCTTGAATCAGGGAGGCGGAGGTTGCAGTGAGCCAATACGGCACACCGTACTCCAGCCTGGACAACAGAGTGAGACTCAATCTTAAAATAATAATAATAATAATAATAATAATAATAAAGAATTAAGGGAGCAGTCCTACCCTTAAAGAACTTGCAAATTTTCAGGGAGACAGACATTTACACATGCAAAATGAAATCACAGGGTAGAATTGCTAATGTTTAGACGACTGATTAAGACAGTGAGTATAAAATATGATATGCTAGAAAGTATCTTGTTCCTGATAATAGACACTGGTAGGGTGTTCTACCCCACTCACCTTTCTTTTCAAAACACTTCCATTCAAATAGATTAACATTCCCACGTTACCCGCTTCATTTGACAAGAACAAAAAGTTGACATGCTATAGCAGATACGGTAGATTGGTTCTCTCAATACTTATTTCAACTTCTCTTCTAAGGTACCTTCTTGCACCGCAAAAACAGGAAACCTGAAAAATGATTCTTCCCAGACTCCCTTGCAGCTGGGGGTCTGGATGGGATTCAGTTTCCACCAATCAGATGCCTCTTTTTTCAAAAGTAGATCTGCAACTGAATCAAGTGGGAAGAAAGGCAGCAGGCACCGGTTTTGCAGGTATGAATTGCAGCAGGTGCAGCACAGCTTTGGAGTTGACTGTTGCAGTGGTATAGCTTATCCACTGGACACAGCCAAGGCAGCGTGTTCCTGATCTTCAGAATCTGTGAAAGCAATATGGTAGCAGCCCCCTGGACTCCCGACAGGCTAAGCTTATGATGCTCTAGACAAGACGTCCTCCACCAGCGGCTATTTTGCTCCCAGTGGGGGCATTTAGCAAAGTCTAGACTCATTTCTTTCTTTTTTTGAGATAGGGTCTTCCTCTGTCACCCAGGCTGGAGTGCAGTGGTGCAATCATAGCTCACTGCAGCCTCAAACTCCCAGGCTCAAGCAATCCTCCCCATCTTAGCCTCCTGATAGCTAGGACTACAGGCACGTGCCACCATGTCTGGGTAATTTTAAAAACTTTTTTTGTAGAGATGGAAACTCCCTATGTTGCCTAGGCTGGTTTTGAATTCCTGGGCTCAAGTGATCCTCTGGCTTCGGCCTCCCAAATTGCTGCGATTACAGGCATGAGCTGCAGTGCCCAGCCTGGAGACATTTCTTATTGTTGTGACTGAGGGTGTGCTATCTGTATCTAGTGTGCT
>NW_012107186.1:337560-351647 GCF_000951045.1 Mandrillus leucophaeus
GTTAATTTTTGTATTTTTAGTAGAGACGGGGGTTTCACCATGCTGGTCAGGCTGGTCTCGAACTCCTGACCTCAGGTAATCCTCTCACCTTGGACTTCCAAAGTGCTGGGATTACAGGCATAAACCACCGCGCCCAGCCAGGCGGTTTACTTTTATTTGCATTTATGATTATTTGCATTTATGTTACTGGATTTATTCCTGAGCCATAACATTTTGTTTCTTTGGTTTCTTTTGGCATATCTTTTTCTTCTGTGAAACTTCCTCTTCCAGTTTAGGAACAATTTGTTCTTCTTCAGGAAGGGTCATCTCAGAGTGTCAAGAGGCGTGCATGCATGGGCTCATCTGACCGTGAGCTCTCTCAGTTCCATAGGCCATCTTGGGGGCTTTGTTCGCCTTCATGTGCTCAATGACTAGACAATCTACCTCCAAATTCTTAAGGTCAGCATTACTCTCTGTATTTTGGGGCAGCAATAATTCAGCACTCTTTTTGGGCCACTGACCCTGCATTACCCCCACTGTCTGGCCTGGGCACTGCTGTCAACTCCACCATGGTAAGGCAGCATGGCACACGTTGCTTCTGTGTTGTGGCGTCTTTCAGATACTGGGTAGCTTTTGGTATAGGCAAAGCCTTGATGGCCTGGGCAGTTTCACGGGTATTTCTGAAGTGAACATAAAGATTTGAACTTTGTGATTTGTGCAATCTTGTGGGGTTTTCTGGGTCAAGTGAGTAATGCACCATTTTCAGAGATTAACTTAGGCCACTTACGGGAAAAGCAGAGAGTCACTTGGGCCCTGTCATTCTGAGACTCATTCCTAGAGGTCCAGGCTAAAGCCTGCTTTTCCAACTCACAAACATTTCTGTAAGCATCTAATTCCTTGGATTAAATTGCTTTTCTGTTTAAGATACTCAGAGCCGTTTCTAATTTGCAATTGAAACCTGACACACATGCCACTGCAAGAACTGATCCCCTATGATCTCGCCATTGAAAAAATGCACAAAATGTGATTTTGTGCTAACGAACCATGAGAAGTGTTAAGCTCTTGTGTATTTTTTTTTCTGTCTCCTTTTACTCGTGGAGGCATCTGTCAATCTGTATATAGAATCATGTCTAATACGCTTGCTCCAAGGTTTTTAAGATACTACAAAGCAAAGATACCCAGAAAGCAAGAAGAAGATGAAAGGGAGCTTTAACGATGTGTCAGGAAAGACATTCCTGACATTTTCAAACATAAACAAACAGACAAACAAGAATGCACGCAGGTCTGGAGTGGGCATGAAGGCTTGCTGGAGGCAGCACTGGGCCAGGGGGAGAGCAAGGACACTGGTCAAGAGCAGCTGTTTGGGTTCGAACCCTGGCTCTATGTCCTGGGGAAGTTGATTAACTTCATCTGTAAGTTGGTAATTGATAATAGTCTCTATGTCACAGGGACAAATAATCCATATATGTAAAGCATGCAATTGCCGCTTGATGCATAATAATACTTTCCTATTTTTGTTTTTTTTTAGACAGGGTTTTCACTGTCACCCAGGCTAGAATGCAGTGATGCAATCACGACTCACTGCAGCCTCGACTTTCTGGGCTCAGGTGATTCTCCCACCTCAGCCTCCTGAGTAGAGGGGACCACAGGCGTGTGCCACCATGCCCAGCTAATTTTCTTTTTTTTGTTTTGTTTTGTTTGAGACAGTGTCTCGCTCTGTTGTGCAGGCTAGAATGCAGTGGTGTGATCTCTGTTCACTGCAACCTCTGCTTCCCAGTTCAAGCGATTCTCATGTCTCAGCCTCCTGAGTAGCTAGGATTACAGGCGTGCACCACCATGCCCAGCTAATTTTTGTATTTTTAGTAGAGATGGGGTTTCACCATGTTGGCCAAGCTGGTCTTGAACTCCTTACCTCAAGTGATCCTCCCACTTTGGCCTCCCGAAGTGCTGGGATTACAGGTGTGAGCCACTGCATCCAGCAGTAATGCTTTTAAAAGTTATATTAAATCAAATAAAAATGGAGGTAGAACTTCAGTTGGATAGAATGCGCATTATCAAATGAGTGAAGAAATTTTCGAGGTAGGTAAAAGAATAGCAAGGCTGGAGCACAGGAAGGAAACTGGCTCCAGTTCTGTGCACGCTGGTATCAAGAGATGGTGACATCAAATATCGGCAAAGTAAGGGAAGGGTAAGGGTGGAGGGTCTTGAGCAGCTTCCTAAATAGGCTGGGTTGTAACCTGCAAAAAATTGAGATGCAGCTGGGCACTGTGGCTCATGCCTGTAATCTCAGCACTTTGGGAGACCAAGGCAGGCAGATCACCTGAGGTCAGGAGTTTGAGACCAGCCTGACCAACATGGCAAAATGCCATGTCTACTAAAAATACAAAAAATTAGCCAGGCGTGGTGCATGCCTGTAATCTCAGCTACTTGGGAGGCTGAGGCACAAGAATTGCTTGAACCGGGTAGGTGGAGGTTGCAGTGAATCGAGATCTTGCCACTGCACTCCAGCCTGGGCAACAGAGTGAGACTCCGTCTCAAAAAATAAATAAATAAAATTGAGATGCTACTGAAGGGTGTTCAGCAGGCAAGGAATGTGGAGACAGTGATGCTTTAGGAAGAGTGCCTGAGGGGACTTTTTGGGTGTAATCCTACACCTTCATGCCAACCAGACACACCCACAAGCCAGTTGCCAGTTGGCCCATAAAAGGACGCTTTTACACCCACAAGTGTTGATGGCAGCCATGTAACCTTTCTCCACTTTAAACCTGCTGTCTTGCCCAAGACAGCTTCAGTGACCCAAGCAGCGGAAGGAAAGTTTGGGATTTAGTGAGTAATTAATTTTAATAAATGGTGGTCTTAAAAATCCCATAGTTATTGTATAAAATTCTATTTTAGTTAAAAAATTATTGGTGTCCCTTGGCTGATATTTTTTAAACGTCTGAACCAGATCTTTACGGGTCCTAAGGGCTCCCTGGTCTTATGAATTCAGTCTTCTTAGACAATATCTTCCAGTCATCCATCTCAGGTCATTCCCACAACCAGTCACCCCAAATGACAAACTAAGCATGAACGGTTCTTTCTTTCTTTTCTATATGATGTGGGGGGGAGTCTTTTGGGTGGTTTAATCAAAAACAGGATAATTCCAAATTTATTTTTGTTATCTGAACTAAGCCCATGGCATTTGGAAATGAAGATGTTAGAAATATCTAGAAAATAGACTATAGAGTTCTGGGTGCAGGGAGGGGATAGGAGAGAGGAGAATGTTGAGGATCATTCTGGTGGATTTGGTGTTAGTGATTGGATGGGTAGCATCACTGAGAAGGAAAAAAGAAGAGGAGGATCAGGGCCATCACCGTAACTTTACATGGTCCAATGCAAAATAAAAATGCAAGATCTTATTGAGGCTAGGCATGGTGGCTTATGCCTGTAATCCCAGCAATTTGGGAGGCCAAGGTAGGAAGAACACTTGAGCCCATGAGTTCAAGACCAGGCTGGGCAACATAGTGAGACCCTGTGTCTGGTAAAAAAAAAAATTTTTTTTAATTTTTTCTGTAAAAGACCCCTTGCTGGAAATGCAGGAAAAACTCTTTTCCGTTTCTTCCGTGACCACTCTCTTTCAGCTTGTCATGGTGGTCTTCACTTCCTATTTAAGGTTGTCCTCCCTTGGACACAGATATTCATAAGGTGAGTCCGACCCTCACAGACTCCTGGGGCCCATACCTCGTGATTGGGCACAGGGCTAGCAGGTTCCCAGCTTCTACCAGCCAGGTTCCAATGTTCCTATAAGTCGAGCCAGGCATCTCTCCTTCCCAGGTGCCTGTAGTCCCAACCCACAGAAGATGGGTGGCTGTCAAGAGTATTGCTACTTCTGTGCCAGGCCAATGTGAGGTGCCTGGATAGTGGTGGGCAACAGGCTTTCCCTTGCTTAACTGCCCCCTGAATGTACCATGGCACCTCCAGCCTGGGACTGGATGGTCACTGCTATGCCTTGCCCTGAGATACCACAGTGTACATGGGCCCAACCCATGCCCAGGACTCCAGCCCAGGTGGTGCAGAAGGTGGCAGCAGTCACAGAGGATGGGGAGGGGAGACCTGTGGTGCCAGGGGGCAGGAGAGGTGGGCTGAGAGCCTGTCCCAGATGTACAGGGATGGTATGTCAACTGAAGCTCCAAGCATGCAGCACACTCTCCATTGTCCCATAGGACTTCGCTGACAAAACACACATTCAAAGATAACATTATTAAGCATTTCAAAACAGCTATCAAAGGGCATTAAACGTCAGGCCTGGGGACTTTCTGAGCACAGGGTGTGACTCAACAACTGTGCAGTGTGGCTACACTGTTGCACAGCTGTTGCTATGTTCTGAATATTTGTGTTCCCCTAGAATTCATATGTTGAAACCCTAATTCTCCGTGTGACTGTATTTGGAGATAGGGCTTTTAGGAGGTAATTAAGGTGAAATGAGGTCATAAGGGTAGATCCTAATCCAATAAGACTTGTGTCCCTATAGGAAGAGAGAGAGGCCAGGCTCAGTGGCTCACACCTGTAATCTCAGCACTTTGGGAGGCTGAGGCAGGTGGATCACTTGAGGTCAGGAGTTCGAGACCAGCCTGGCCAACATGGTGAAACCCTGTCTCTACTAAAAATACAAAAATTAGCCAGGCATGGTGGCACACGCTTATAATCCCAGCTACTCAGGAGGCTGATGCGGGAGAGAATTGCTTGAATACAGGAGGCAGAGGTTTCAGTGAGCCGAGATCGCACCACTGCACTCCAGCTTGGATGACAGAAAATGAAGAGAGGGAGAGACAGTAAACTACACTTTCTCAACGAGCATGCATCGAGGAAAGGCCTTGTGAGCACACATGAGAAGGCAGCCGTCTGCAAGCCAGAAAGAGAGCCCTCATCAGAACATGCAGACGCCCTGATCTCAGACTTCCAGGCTCCAGAATTGTGAGAACATAAATTTCTGTTGTTTAAGTCACTCAGTCTATGGCATTTTGTTCTGGCAGCCTGAGCCATCTAATGCACCTGTGGAGCCAGACCTGGGAGCAGGAAGATCATGAATTCCATTATGAACCTGTTAAGTTAGGGTATCTAAGTGACATTCAACTGGCAATTCCTCGTATACAAAATAATAGATCCAGTGGCCATGAGGGAAGCTAGAAATACCAGTTTGGGAGCCATTAATATACAAATAGTAATTAGATCCATGGGAGTGGATGAGATCACCCAAGCATGGTGTTTGAAGTGAGAAGAGAGTGAAGTTAGAAACCAAAGTGGGGGTGCCAACATTTAGAAGGTGGCTGAAAGACAAAGAGTAGGAAAGATCAAAAAGAAAGGAGGAAATCCAAGAGTACAGCATGGTATTCTGGAAACCAAAGAAAGGTAGACATTAGTCAGCTAGTTAAACACTGTTAGCAAGTCAAGCAAGACAAAGATTGGAGAATGCCTGGTGGATCTGGCCACGAGGAGGTCTTGGGAAGGTAATCTGGTTTGCAGAGTGAAACTAGAAGCCAAACTGGGATGAGGTGAGGAGTGTAAGGGTGAGAGGCAGCATGGGGAAGCCTTATGTCAATGGGGCTGTATCAGATCCACCCACAAGCTGTAAAGGTTGAGATTCCTGGGCTCTTCGTGAAGGGACTATGATCCCTTCAGCTCTGGGATGAGACCCAAGAATCTGTTGTTGTTGTATTTTTCCTTTTCCAAGCTCTAGATGATTTTGATGCCCTGGCAGGTTTGGGAACTACTGAGAGAATGCAAATAACATGAACTGCATTCAGAGAGACTTGATTCTGTCACATTTTAGCTGTTTGAACCAGAATGAGACACTTCAATCTCTGAGCTTCAGGTACCTAATTCACACACAAAACAGTGATAGTCTTGCTTTGTGTTATTGATTTGAAGATTGGAGTATATATATAATCTGGCGCAGAGTAAATATTTAGTAAATAGCGGCCAGTGCTACCAACAGTGGATAGAGTGAATACAGACTTTCTCTCAATAAAGAGGTTGGCCAGGAGGGGCAGGAGAAAGTAGGATCAATCCTTACAGTACTACAGCTCAAAGAGGGACAGTATTTTGTCTTGTCTTGATTTTTGTAAGATAGCAGAGATGTTAGCACGTCTGTAAGCTGGGACATGAGGGCGAAGTAGGGTACGATGAGCCCGTATCTCTGAGTTGACAGGAGGAACTGCCATGAAAGAACAGATGGAAGGATAAGCTTTGGGCAGAAGAAATGCCTTGGGAAGTTAGTTGGTGTGAGGGCAGGACATTCAGGGGTTTCACTCCTAATAATTCCATTTTTTTTCTGTGACGTGGGAGGCAGTGTCATATACCAAGAGGGGTAGGAATCTTGAGTGTAGGCACAGGTCTGGAGAGAAAGTGTTGGGAGTGTGAGGAATGAGAGAGCTGGATGACAAAAGATACACAGATAGGGTAACAACGGTGCCAAGGGCTTAGTTTAGATTAGAGGCCACCAATTCCTTCTTTGCTTCTCTCTATAATATCTGTGCCACCTTTAGCTAGCCTCTATATTTGTTTGGAAACAACAGATACACCACTGATATGTGCTGAATGTCTGCTCCAGGCACTGCACTAAACATTTTTCACGTGTTATCTCACTTAATCCTTACAACAGTCCCACCATGTAGGTACCATCCATGTATAGACGATGAGCTGAGGCTTAGAGAAGTTCATTAATTTGCCCAAGGTTACACAGCTAAGTAGTTGCACAGAAGGATCTCTATTTCAGATCTGACTCCAGAGTTTTTGTTCTTAACTGTGGCACACCACACATTAATTGGGATTAGATTTTGTTGGCACACATAATGGAAAATAAAAACGTGGATCAGCGAAGATACAGGTTTATTCTTTTTCTTTTCTTTTCTTTCTTTTTTTTTTTTTTTGAGACTGAGTCTTGTTCTGTTGCCCAGGCTGGAGTGCAGTGGTGTGATTTTGCCTCATTGTAACCTCCGTCTCCTGGGTTTAAGTGACTCTCCTGCCTCAACCTCCCAAGTAGCTGGGACTACAGACGCCTGGCTAATTTTTGTATTTTTAGTAGAGACAGGGTTCCACCATGTTAGCCAGGCTGGTCTTGAACTCCTGACCTCAGGTGATCCATCCACTTCGGCCTTCCAAAGGGCTGGGATTACAGGCATGAGCCACTGCACCTGGCCAGGTTTATTCTTTTTCATGTAATGGAAACTCAGAGGCAGGGAGCTCATGACTGGGATGGCAGCTCCACAATCATCAGGTTCCCAGGCCTTTTCTATCTTTCTGGTCCACATCTTTAACATGTGACTTCCATTCACAAGGTTGCTTCATTGCCCAAATGGCTCTTGGAGTTCCAAACCTTACATCCACATTCCAGAAAGCAAGAAGGTACAAGAAGCGAAAGGGGGCCTATCAGGGTCTGCCCTCCATTTGAAGAACTTGCCTGCAAGTCCTACCCAATTACTTCTGCGTACATCTCACTGATGTAAGATCTTCTCCATAGATACAGGAGAAACAGGAGTATGTCATCTTAAGGGCACATTTTGCTATCCATAACATAATTGAGTTTTGTTAGTAAGGAAGGAGAAAGCAGATATTGGGTGGCAACTAGCATTGTTTGCCATACAATGAGTCTCACATATACTTGAAACCATAGGGGGAAATCTGTTAATTCTCATTTCATTAATATGCAAGCCAAGTAGTTCTTGCTAAACTTTCCAGACCCACTAAGAAGCAGGTGTGCTTGGCTGGGCACGGTGGCTCACACCCCTAATCCCAGCACTTTGGGAGGCCAAGGCGGGGACATCACCTGAAGTCTGGAGTTCGAGACCAGCCTGAACAACATGGAGAAACCCTATCTCTATTAAAAATACAAAATTAGCCGGGTGTGGTGGCACATGCTTGTAGTCCCAGCTACTTGGGAGGCTGAGACAGGAGAATCGCTTGGACCCGGGAGGCGGAGATTGTGGTGAGCCGAGATTGCGCCATTGCATTGTAGCCTGGGCAACAAGAGCGAAACTCTGTCTCTAAATACATAAAGCAGGCATGCTTTCTCAGTAGTAGATTCATACTAGAATGCTTCAATAATGTCTTAATGTGAAGGCGTAATTATTACATAAATTAGAGACATTCTAGCACCTAGTGAGAGAGGATCGAACACAAATTGACTTAACCTTAAAACAAACTGGCTTAAACCTTGATTAGGCTAGCTGGTGAAGCCCAGTGGGCCTTGGAGGTATTTTGGGCAGAATGACTCCTGATAAAAGTTGAGGCTAGGCCAGGCACGGTGGCTCATACCTGTAATCCCAGCACTTTGGGAGGCCGAGGTGGGTGGATCACTTGAGGTGAGGAGTTTGAGACCAGCCTGGCCAACATGGTAAAACTCCGTCTCTACTAAAAATACAAAAATTAGCCGGGCATGGTGGCACATGCCTGTAAAATCCCAGCTACTCAGGAGGCTGAGGCAGGAGAATTGTTTGAACCCAGGAGGTGGAGGTTGCAGTGAGCCGAGATCATGTCATTGCACTCCAGCCTGGGCAACAGAGCCAGACTCCATTTAAAAAAAAAAAAAGTCGAGGCCACATGTTTCTTCGCCACATCCACAGAAAAAGAATAAGTCTGTTTTTCCAGTGATCTCCCTTAAGTGCAAGGAAGAAACTTCCCAGCAACCTTCGGTGCAACTTTTCGTCAGTTACTTGAGCCAAAATGCCCCTTCTTTTTAAATTAGATTAAATGTTATTTTACTTAGAGACAGGGTCTCACTCAGTCGCCAAGGCTGGAGTGCAACATTGCAATCAGCTCACTGCAGCCTTGAACTCCTTGACTCAAATAATCCTCCTGTTTCAGCCTCCTGAGTAGCTGGGACCACAGGCACCATGCTCAGCTAATAGGATGCCCCTTCTCCTTTTTTTTTTTTTTTTTTGAGACGGAGTCTCGGTCTGTCGCCCAGGCTGGAGTGCAGTGGCCGGATCTCGGCTCACTGCAAGCTCCGCCTCCCGGGTTCACGCCATTCTCCTGCCTCAGCCTCCGGAGTAGCTGGGACTACAGGCGCCCGCCACCACGCCCGGCTAGTTTTTTGTATCTTTTAGTAGAGACGGGGTTTCATCGTGTTAGCCAGGATGGTCTCGATCTCCTGACCTCGTGATCCGCCCGTCTCGGCCTCCCAAAGTGCTGGGATTACAGGCTTGAGCCACCGCGCCCGGCAGGATGCCCCTTCTCAAACAAGGTATGGTACAAAAGATAAGAACACCTGTAGACTAATAGGGCCACCCTGCTTTAGGTCATTTCAGTTTCCCCAACCATATTGCTGCTAGACAGAGATGAAGGACAATGTTATCTATAGCATTTTCCACCCCCCAAACATAGTAGAAGACATTTTCGTATTCCTGTGTTCTCATCATGAAATATAATGTGTTACAATGTTCTTGATTTCTTTGTTTGGTAGTTTTTTTGTTTGTTTGTTTGTCTTGTTTTTAAGACAAGTCTGGCTCTGTTGCCCTGGCTGGAGTCCATGTGATCTCAGCTCACTGCAACCTCCACCTCCTGGGTTCCAGTGATACTCCTACCTCTGCCTCCCTGGTAGCTGGGATTACAGGTGCATGCCACCACGCCCGGCTACTTTTTGTATTTTTACTAGAGATGGGTTTCACCATGTTGGCCGGGCTAGTCTCGAACTCCTGACTCCAGGTGATCTGCCCGCTTCAGTCTCCCAAAGTGCTGGGATTACAGGCGTGAGCCACCTTGCCCAGCCTAATGTTCTTGACAAATGGTTGAAAATGTTATTTATTGCTCATGGATGGGAGTATCTTAAAAACAGTAAAAATGGAATTTGTCAAATACAAATGAGAAAATGGAAAGAAATGGAAAAAGATAGTAAAGCTACATAAATTCACAGCCTTACTGTTGTGATTAGCAAGAGTTTCATTTTTCCCTACATGGGAATATTGATACTTTTCAAAGAAAAATGTTAAGGTATGTGGTTAATTCTTACATCCTTTATAGGTTTATTAAATATTTTTGGATTCACCTTTTACTGAATTTTGTGAAAGAATCTAAAGACAGAAAGAACTCCATCTCGAACCTAAGAGCAGGAAAAGTTATTAGGTTTCTGTAGCTTCTGGTTTCCATGGTAGAGGGGCTTCTGGTAGAGCAGAAATCCCCCTTTTCCTCTACCCGACTCTACCTTTCTTCTCTGGGAGTGCGAGTAGCTTATCTAAATGGTCAGTTGCAGATAAGGAATTGGGAAGATACATCCAGTGTGAAAATCTATTATTACTAACTGTATTTTTCACTCTATTTACATTTATTATTACTGATATGATGGAATTTATTTCTTTATCTGCAAAAAGAACATAAATTTAGTTTTTAAACATAAAACCATTCCATATTTTGCCCTTTACTAGTTTTAAAGATATGCACTAAAATTTTTTTCTTTTAGTAGTTACCCTTGGAATTTACACCACCTACCTTAATAAAACCTAATGATAATTCATGTCTTTAGCTTTACACCAAATTATCCTTTAATTCCAGCCACCCGCTTCTAGGGTTGCATTGCCATTGGGTCTAACCAGGCATTTCCTTTTCTTTTTAATTTTAAAGACTTTATTATTTTTTTTAGAGCAGTTTTAGGTTCACAGCAAAATCAAGATGAAAATATAGGCCAGGTGTGGTGGCTCATGCCTCTAGTCCTAGCACTTTGGGAGGCCGAGAAGGGTGGATCACTTGAGGTCAGGAGTTCAAGACCAGCCTGGCCAATATGGTGAAACTCTATCTCTACTAAAAATACAAAAATTAGCCAGGCGTGGTGGCAGGCGCCTGTAGTCCCAGCTACTCAGGAGGCTGAGGCAGCAGAATCACTTGAACCCAGGAGGCAGAGGTTGCAGTGAGCCAAGATCATACCACTACACTCCGGCCTGGGCGACAGAGTGAGACCATGTCTCAAAAAAAGAAAAAGAGAAAAAAAAGAGGAAAATACAGAGGTTCTCCATATACTCCTGTCCCTACATGCGTACAGCCTCCCCCATTATAAACATCCCCCACCAGAGCAATACCCCCGCTATAACCCATGAACCTACATTGACACATCATTTTCACCCAAAGCCCATAGTCTGCATTAGGGTTTACTCTTGGTATTGTATATTCTATGGGTTTGGATAAATGTATAATGACATGTGTCCACCATTGTAGTATCATACAGGGTATTTTTCACTGCCCTACGTGTTCCACGTAGTCACCCTTCCCTCTCTGCTAACCCCTGACAGCCACTGATCTTTTTATTGTCACCATAATTTTGCCTCTTCCAGGATGTTGTATGGTTGGAATAATGCAATATGTAGACTTTTCAGATTGGTTTATTTCACTTAGCAATCTGCATTTAAGGTTTCTTCATGTCTTTTCATGACGTGATCGCTCATTTATTTTGACTGCTGAACAAGATTCCATTGTTTGGATGTGACACAGTTTATCTGTTGAGCTACGAAAGTGCTCTTGCTGTTCTTTTTAGCCCACAAATTAGACATTATTACTGCTTTCTAACCACCAATGTTTGCTTAGAATGACCCACATTTCAGATCTTTTTTCCAGGAATACTTTCTTTCCTTGTGAAATATATCCTTTGTAAATTCTTAGTAGAAAGCAAATTGCTTTTTATTTATCCTTCTTGGCATTTATAAGAATTTCTGAATCTGTGAATTACTGTCTTTCATCAGTTATAAAAAATTCTCAGCAACTATTACTTTAATGTTGCCTCTCCCTCATTCTGTTACCTTCTCCGAGAACTTGTAGGATATGTACGGCAACTTCTCACTTTACAGGCACATATCTTTTTTTTTTTTTTTAATGGAGTCTCGCTCTGTCACCCAGGCTAGAGTTCAGTGGCGCAATCTTGTCTCACTGCAAACTCCACCTCCCAGGTTCAAGTGATTCTCCTGCCTCAGCTTCCCAAGCAACTGCAATTACAGGTGCCTGACACCACACTTGGCTAATTTTTGTATTTTTAGTAGAGATGGGGTTTCACCATGTTGGCTAGACTGGTCTAGAGCTCCTGACCTCAAGTGATCCTCAAGTGATCCACCGTCTTGGCCACCCAAAATGCTGGGATTACAGGTGTGAGCCACCACACTGGCCTACAAGCACTTACCTAATGAGTGGCTAGGTTTGTTAAGGCTGCTATAACAAAAACAGCTTAGAGTGGGTGGCTTATCAACAACAGAAACATATTTCTCACAGGTCTGGAGGCTGGGAAGTCCAAGATCAAGGTGCCAGCATGGTCAGGTTCTGGTGAGGGCCCCTTTCTTGGTTCACAGATGGCTGTGTTCTTGCTGTTTCTCAGGGAAGAAGTGGGATGGGCTCTCTCTGGGGCCTCTTTTTAAAAGGCACTAATCTCATCGTGTGCCCTTAAGACTTAATCACCTCTCAAAGGCTCTACCTCCTAATACCATCACCTTGCGGATTGAGATTTTGACATACGAATTTCTGGGGAACATGAACATGCAGACCATAGCGAGCAGTCTCTCACAGTCTGTTTCTTGTTTCTGACCTACAGTCTTTGAAATCCCTACAAATTTACCCTTTAGTTCAGTATTTAAACTTTTCCAGTATGCTGTTTAACTTTTCTGGTTTTTTTTCAACATTCTACTATGATAATTTTCAAAATAAGGATAAATTGAAAAAATATTACATTAAACTCTCATATACCCACCATCTATATTTTACAACTAATATTTTACTGTCCTTGTTTTATCACATATCTTTCCACTGTTGACCCCTCTATGCATAATCTCTACATTGTGCACACCAAAGTAAGTTGCAGCATCAGTGGATTTACTCCTGAATCTCCCATTTAGTTTTCATTTTAGATTTACATAATTTCCATTTCTAAAAGGTCCATTTACTCCTCTTTCATATATATTCAGTCATTTCTGATGGTCTCTTGATCATCACTTCTCTTTCCAATTCCTTTCATTTCTTAAACATCTTAGAGATATTTACTTTATAGTCTATATCTGAAGTTCTCAGATTTGGCAATTAAAAATATAGAATGGGCCAGGCATGGTGGCTCATGCCTATATTCCCAGCACTTTGGGAGGCTGAGGTAGGTGGATTGCTTGAGGTCAGGAGTTTGAGACCAGCCTGGCCAACATAGTGAAACATCGCCTCTACTAAGAATACAAAACTTAGCCAAGTATGGTGGTGCATGCCTGTAATCCCTACTCAAGAGGCTAAGGCATAAGAATCGCTTGAACTGGGGAGGTAGAGACTGCAGTGAGCCGAGACTGGGTCACTGCACTCTAGCCTGGGCAACAGAGTGAGATCCTGTCTCAAAAAAAATAAACAAATAAAAATTAAAAAAATAAAAAAACAGAACATAGGCCAGGTGTGGTGGCACAGGGCTGTAATCCCAGTGCTTTCAGAGGCTGGGGTGGGAGGATCACTTAAGCCAGGGAGGTCAAGTTTCCAGTGAGCCATGGTCCCACCACTGGACTCCAGCCTGGGCAACAGAGTAAGATCCTGTCTCAAAAAATACATAATTTTAAAAAAAATAATAAAAACACAAATACAGAATACCAAATTAAATTTGAATTTCAGGTAATTAACAAATAATGTTTTAGTATAAGTTTGTCCAAAATATTGTGTGGGACATACTTAGGCTAAACATTTATTCATTGCTTATCTGAAATTCAAAGTTAGCTGGGAACCAATATTTTATTTGGATATTATCTGTTAACTCCATATCTGAAGGCTCTATAGGGCTGATTGGTTTGTATTGCTGAATCTTACTCACGAAAACCTGTTTCCTTGTGTATTTTGTGATTTGGAGGTTGCTAGCTCATCTTTTTCAAAATTTCTCTTTCACACTTCTTTCATGCCTAGATAGAGGGTACATTCCTCCACGGAGCTGCATCTGCTTCTTCCAGGTGTCTGGGGCATTGCAGATCTGGTCCACTTCTTTTTATTTTTTTCAAGACAGAGTCTCACTCTGTTGCCCAGTCTAGAGTGCAGTGGTACGATCGTGGCTCACTATAGCCTCAACCTCCTGGGCTCCAGTGATCCTCCCACCTCAGCTCCCAGAGTAGCTAGGACTACGGGCACATGCCATCACAGCCAGTTAATTT
>NW_012107186.1:352922-354730 GCF_000951045.1 Mandrillus leucophaeus
GGGCAGATCACCTGAGGTCAGGAGTTTGAGACCAGCCTGGCCAACACAGTGAAACCCCATCTCTACTAAAAATACAAAAATTAGCCGGGACTGGTGGTGGGCGCCTGTAATCCCAGCTACTCGAGATGCTGAGGCAGGAGAATCGTTTGTACCTGGGAGGCAGAGGTTGCAGTGAGCCGAGATTGTGCCATTGCACTCCAGCCTGGGCGACAGAGTGAGACTTTGTCTTAAAATAAACAAATAAATTAAATAAATAAACTATGTATTTTTTTAGACATAATGCTATTGCACACTCAATAGAGTACATTATAGCGTAAACATAGCATTTATATGGATTGGGAAAGCAAAATAATTTTTTGTGACTTGTTGTATTGTGATAATTTGGTTGATTGAGGTAATTTGGAACTGAACCCACAGTATTTTGGAGGTCTGCTGGTACTGCTGCCACAGGGCAGAGGCTGTGGGTCGCTATGGAGCAACTTCAGTGTTACTCCCTGCCCTCCATGGACTTCTGTGCTGCTTTGCTCCTGGCATCAAAGAAATTCCACCTGCATTCTTCAGATGCATCCATTTATTTAAATGAGTGATTTTAAGATTTTGGTGGGATTTTTAGATCTTTTGTAGACCCTCTGGTTAACCTTATTGCTGGCAACCTGTGTTCTTTATTCATCAGATGGTCTTTTGATTTTATAAAGAGTTGTTTCCGGAGTTGTTAGATATGGAGATCTATCCAGGCAGACCCTATCTGATTGCTAACATCTATAAGAAAAAATAAGCAGAATTCCTTTCACAATTCTGTCTTACCTTGAGAAGTTAATCTTTTTTCTGGGTGTGCCACATGGTAGAAAAGTAAATCAATTAAAGTAGCCACATTAAAAAGAAACAAAAAACCAACCAAGACAGTGCAACTGGAATGACCAGCTTCACCAGTTCAGTCACACACACAAAGTCACATCCCTGCAGTATTCAAAGTAATCTACCTTACCGGAGAGAGAACTGGAGACCCTGATCAGTCCACTAGTGATCCCCATTTCCATTGCTACGGAGCCCACTCCCTACCCTGGGGTTCCTCAGGTACAGGCTCTTTATTTCTTCTCCAGGCACCCTGCCTCTGCTAGTCACACTCTCCCGCATGGCCTGGATGCCTGCATCAGGAGGCGTGGCATGACAACATTCCTGTTTACCCTGCTACCCTCATCATCCAGTCTGGGTTTTGGTTCAGATTCCCATCCCCTCATAACAAGCAACTGCCTGCAGACACTTGAGATCTTTTCCTGATAGAGGACCCCCAGGCAGGCCTGGAATAATCTAATAACATTGTACCTCAAGACAGGAGGAATGTGTGCATGAGAGTCTCAATCCTGTAATGCCCTGGAAAAATTGGGACCATATGCAAAATTTCCTTTTCACTTCACAGCATAGCAAGGAGTATTGGGAATGGCAGCCTTTATCCAATCATTTAAAAATGGTCATGCTACATCCTTATTCCAGGGTAATAAGGGGTTAATTAAGAAGCACCACTCGAGGCCCTGAGCGGGTGGCTCACACCTGTAATCCCAGCACTTTGGGTGGCCAGGGCGGGTGGATCACTTGAGGTCAGGAGTTTGAGACCCTGTGTCTACTAAAAATAAAAATAAAAAAATTAGCCAGGCATGGTGGCACACACCAGTAATCTCAGCTACTTGGGAGGCTAAGCCACAAGAATCACTTGAACCCAGGAGGCAGAGGTTGCAGTGAGCTGAGATCATACCACTGCACTCCACCTGGGTAACAGAGCAAGACAATCAAAAAAAAAAAAAAAAAAAAAA
>NW_012107186.1:355533-367166 GCF_000951045.1 Mandrillus leucophaeus
AAAAAAAAAAAAAAAAAGAAAGAAAGAAGGAAGGAAGGAAGGAAAGAAGGAAGGAGAAAAGAAAAGAAAAAAAATAAACGAAACCAAAAGTTGTTTCTCTTCAAAAGATCAGCAAAATTGATAAGCCTTCAGTTAGACCAAGGAATTAAAAAGAGACAGAAAACTTAAACTCCTAATTTAAAAAAAATTTTTTTAATTCATTTTTATTTTTTATCTTTTTTGAGACGGAGTTTTGCTCTTGTCGCCCGGGCTGGAGTGCAATGGCACGATCTTGGCTTACTGCAACCTCCACCTCCCAGGTTCAAGCCATTCTCCTGCCTCAGCCTTCTGATTAGCTGGGATTACAGACGCAGTTGGCTAAATTACCAGCTAATTTTTGTATTTTCAGTAGAGATGGGATTCCACCATGTCGGCCAGGCTGGTATCAAACTCCTGACCTCAGGTGATCTGCCTGCATCGGCCTCCCAAAGTGCTGGGATTACAGGTGTGAGTCACTGTGCCCAGCCTCAAACTACTAAAATTAGAACTGAAAAAGGGGACATCATTCCAACCGACAGGAGAAACAAAGGATTAAAAGGGAATACCATGAACAACTGTATGTCAACAAATTAGACAATTTGGATGAAATGGACACATTTCTAGAAAGACACAAAGTACAAAAACTGAATCAAGAAAAACCAGAAGATCTGAATAGGCCTATAACAAGTTAAAAAATTGAATTAGTAACTTTAAAACTTCCCGCAAAGAAAAACTCAGGCACAGGCGACCGCACTGGTGAATTCTACCAAACACTTAAATAAGAATCATACCAATTATTTATAAACAATTCCAAAAAGCAGAAGAGGAAGTAGCTTCCCAGTTCATTCAATGAGAACAGTACTACTCTGATTCCAAAACCAGATGAAGATATACAAGGAAAAAAACCCTACAGACCAATAGCGGTTATGAATATAGATGTAAAAATCCTCAACAAAACACTAGCAAGCTAAACGCAGAAACATATAAAAAGGATTATACATCATAACCACGTGGGAACTATCCTGGGAATGCTAGGTTGATTTAAGATCTAAGAGTCAGTTGTTGGAATATTACAAATTAATAGAATCAAGGGCAAAAACCACTTGATCATTTCAATAAATGCAGACAAAGCAAGTGACAAAATCTGACACCTTTTCGTGATAAAAATGCTTAAAAAAAAAGGATAGAAAAGTCTTCCTCAACCTGATAATGGATAGAAGGAAGCTATAAAAACCCAATGGTGGCCAGGCGCAGTGGCTCATGGTTGTAATCTCAGCACATTGGGAGGCCAAGGCGGGTGGATTACCTGAGGTCAGGAGTTTGAGACCAGCCTGGCCAACCTGGTGAAACCCTGTCTCTATTAAAAATACAAAAATTAGCCAGGCATGGTAGCATGTGCCTGTAATCCCAGCTACTGCTACTCGGGAGGCTGAAGCAAGAGAATTGCTTGAACTTGGGAGGTGGAGGTTGCAGTGAGCCAAGATTGCACCACTGCACTCCAGCCTGGGTGACAGAGTAAGACTGAGTCTCAGAAAACAAAAACAGCCAGGCGCAGTGGCTCACGCCTGTAATCCCAGGACTTTGGGAGGCCGAGGCAGGCAGACCACAGGTCAGGAATTTGAGATCAGCCTGGCCAACATGGTGAAACTCCATCTCTACTAAAAATACAAAACTTAGCCAGGCGTAGTGGCAGGCGCCTGTAATTCCAGCTACTTGGGAGGCTGAGGCAGGAGAATCGCTTGAGCCTGGGAGGTGGAGGTTGCAGTGAGCCGAGATTGCACTATTGCACTCCAGCCTGGGAGACAAGAGCAAGTCTTCGTCTCAAAAACAAAAACAAAAAACCAACAACAACAACAACAACAACAACAAACCCCAGTGGTAAAAGACCAAATGTTTTCCCCTAAGACTGGCAAGAAGACAAGGATGTCCGCTCTAGCTACTTCTCTTTAACATTGTACTGGAGGTTCTAGCCATGCAAATTAGGCAAGACAAGGAAATAAAATGTATCTAAGTTGGAAAAGAAAAGTAAAACTATTTCTATTTACAGATGACATGGTCTCGTATAGAGAAAATTCTAAGGAGTCCACGAAAATCATTAGCCCTAATAACCAAGTTCAGCAAGTTTGCAGGATACAAGATCAATAACAAAAATCAACTATTTTTATACATTAGCAATTAACATTCTAAATATGAAATTAAGAAGTCAGTTCCGGCTGGGCTTGGTGGCTCATGCCTGTAATCCCAGCACTTTGGGAAGCCGAGGCGGGTGCATCATGAGGTCAAGAGATCAAGACCATCCTGGCCAACATGGTGAAATCCCATCTCTACTAAAAATACAAAAATTAGCCAGCCATGGTGGCACGCGCCTGTAATCCCAGCTATTTGGGAGGCTGAGGCAGGAGAATTGTTTGAACCCAGGAGGTGGAGGTTGCAGTGAGCCAAGATTGGCCACTGCACTCTGGCCTAGTGACAGAGCAAAACTCCGTCAAAAAAAAAAAAAAGTCAATTCCGTTTATAATGGCATTAAAAAGAATAAAATCCTTAGGTATAAATTTAACAACAGAGGTGTAAGACTTGTACATGCAGAACTATAAAATGTTGAAAGAAATTTAATAAGATCTCAATAGGCTGGGCGTGTGGCTTGTGTCTGTAATCCCAGCATTTCAGGAGGCCAAGGTGGGCGGATCACTTGAGGTCAGGAGTTTGAGACCAGCCTGGCCAACATGGTGAAACCCCATCTCTACTAAAAGTACAAAAAAATTAGCCTGGTGTGGTGGCGGGCACCTGTAATCCCAGCTACTTGGGAGGCTGAGGCAGGAGAATCACTTGAACCTGGGAGAGAGAGGTTGCAGTGAGCTGAGATCACACCACTGCACTCCAGCCTGGGTGACAGAGTGAGACTGTCTTGAAAAAAAAAAAAAGAAAGAAAGAAAGAAAAGATCACAATAAATGAGAAGACCTCACATGTTCATGGATGGGAAAATTTAATATTGTTAAGATGGCAATACTCCCCAAAATGGTCTACAGATTCAGTGCAATCTCTACATCGAAAAATTCCAGCTGGCTTTTTTGCAGAAATGTACAAACTGACCCTAAAATTCTCATGGAATTCAAGGGACCCAGAAGAGCCAAGACCACTTGTAAAAAGAACAAAGGAGCCAGGCGCGGTTCACATCTATAGTCTCAGCTATTTGGGAGGCTGAGGCTGGGGGACTGCTTGAGACTAGGAGTTTGAGGCCAGCTGTGTCTTTACAAAAGAAGGAAGGAAGGAAGAAAGGGAGGGAGGGAGGGAGGGAGGGAGGGGGAGGGATGGAGGGAAGAAGGAAGGAGAGAGAAAGAAAGAGAAAGAAAGAAAAATAAGACACAATTTACAAATTCAACATGTGTTATAAGGCTTCAATAATCAAGATGGTGAGGTATTGGCACACAGGCAGGCATGTAGATCTATGAAACAGAAATAAACCTTTACATTTATGGTAAATTGATTTTGGAAAAGGGTCTCAGAACTATTTAACAGGGAAATAATAGTGTATTCAACAAATTGTACTAGAAAAACTAGGTATCCTCACGCAAAAGAATGAAGCTGGATCTCTATTTCACACTGTACACAAGACATAACTCAAAATGGATCAAAGACCTAAATGAGAGCTTACTATAAAACTGTTATAAGAGGCTGGGTATAGTGGCTCATACCTGTAATCCCAGCACTTTGGGAGGCTGAGGCTGGTGGATCACCTGAGGTCAAACCTTTGAGACCAGCCTGACCATATGGTGAAACCCCGTCTACTAAAATTACAAAAAAATAAGCTGGGCGTGGTGGCGTGCACCTGTAGTCCCAGCTACTCGGGGGGCTGAGGCAGGAGAATCACTTGAACCCAGGAGAAGGAGGTTGCAGTGAGTTGAGATCACGCCACTGCACTCCAGTCTGGGTGACAGAGCAAGACTCTGTCTCAAAAAACAAACAAACAAAAAACACTGTTATAAGAAAACAGGAATAAATCGTCATGACCTTCAGTTGGGCAATGGTTTCTTACCTATGACTTCGAAAACACAAGCAATACAAGAAAAAAATAATTTGGACTTCACGAGAATTAAAAACTTGTGTTGCAAATGATTCCATCAAGAAAGCAAAAAGATGCCGGGCGTGGTGGCTCACACCTGTAATCCCAGAACTTTGGGAGGCTGGGGTGGGCAGATCACGAAGTCAGCAGTTTGAGACCAGCCTGGCCAAGATGGTGAAACCCTGTCTCTACTAAAAATACAAAAATTAGCTGGGCGTGGTGGTGGGCGCCTGTAATCCCAGCTACTTGGGAGGCTGAGGCAGGAGAATCGCTTGAACCCGGGAGGCGGAGGTTGCAGTGAGCCGAGATCGTGCCATTGCACTCCAGCCTGGGTGACACAGCAAGACTCTGTCTCAAAAAAAGAAGAAGAAAAAAAAATCTCAGCAATAAAAAGACAACCCAATTTAAAATGGGCAAATGATTTGATTAGACTTTTCTCTAAAGAAGATACCTAATGGTAAATGAGCACATGAAAAGATGCTCGGCCTCACTAATCATTAGTGAAATCAACACTACAACAAGAGTCTGCTTTACACCCGCTAGGATGACTATAATCAAAAATATGAACACGTTTTAAGGATGTGGAGAAATAGCAATCCTCAGAGCTTGTTGCTGGGAGTGTAAAATAGCGTAGACTCTTTGAAAAACAATTTGGTAATTCCTTAAAAATTTAAACATAGAGTTACACATAACCCAACAATTTCACTCCTAGGTATATACCCAAGAGAAATGAAAACATACATCCACATATAAACTTGTATTCAGATGAATGTCTGTAGCAGCATTATTCATGATTGCCCCAAACTGGAAACAACATAAATGTCCATCAACATGTGTTGATGGCTAAATAAAATGTGGTATAACCATACAGTGAAATATTATTCAGCTGCAAAAACAAAAAAAATACTGCCTGGGTCCAGTAGCTCATGCCAGTAATCCCAGGACTTTAGGAGGCTGGGGTGGGAGGATCACTTGAGCCCAGGAGTTCAAGTCCAGCCTGGGCAACATGGTGAGGACCAATCTTTTCAAAAAATTAAAAAATTAGCCAGGTGTGGTGGTACAGCTACTTGGAAGGCTGAAGTGGGAGGATTATGTAAGCCCAAGAGGTCGAGGCTGCAGTGAGCTGTCATTGCACCACTGTACTCCAGCCTGGGCAACAGAGTGAGATCCCGTCTCCAAAAGAAAGAAAGAAAGAAGGAAAGAAAAAAGAAATAAAGTACTGATACCTGCTACATGCTACAATACAAATGAACTTTGAAACCATTATGCTAAGTGAAAGAATTGAGTCACAAAAAACACACATTGTATTCTGTATGATGCAATTTATGTGAGATGTCCAGAATAGGCAAATCTAGAGAGGTAAAGTTAGATGAACGCTTGTTAAGAGCCGGGTGTGTGGGTTGGAGGGGTAAAAGGGAGATAGGGAGTAATAGCTGATGGGCATGGTTTTTTTTTTTTAGGGAGAATGAAAATATTCTAAAGTTATATCGGGGTGATAGCTGCACAACCCTGTGAACTTAGTAAAAAGCATTGAGCTGTAGGTTTTAAATGAGTCAATTTTATGGTATGTGACTTATAACTCAGAAAGTTGTTTTTTAAAAAAATAACTTCATCAATGAGGGGCAAGTAGAAGTCACATACCTCCAGAGGAAACAGGAAAGAAACTGCAAACTTTTCTGTGACATAAATGGTCTGTATCCTTCAAAAATGCCAGTATCATGAAGGACAAACAATGGTTGGGAAAATTTGCCAGATTAGGGACACGCCACATGTGATCCTGGACTGGATCCTAGAGAGAAAAGTGTCTTAAAGGATATATTTGGGACAATTAACAAAATTAGAATGTAGATTATAGATGAGATTAAAGTATTGTGTCAATGTCAAATTTTCTGAACTTCATAACTGTACTATGGTTAGGTAAGAAAATATCTTGGTTTTTTCTTTTCTTTTTTGAGACAGGGGTCTCACTCTGTTACCCAGGCTGGAGTTCAGTGGCTCAATCTTGGCTCACTGCTCACTGGAGATAACGTGAGCTCCTGGGCACAAGTGATCCTCCCATATCAGCCTCCCAAGTAGCTAGGATGACAGGTGTGCACCACCACACCTGGCTAATTTTTATTTTTTGTAGAGCTGGGGTCTCCTATGTTGCCCAGGCTCTTGAACTCCAAGCCTCAAGTGATCCTCCTGCCTCAGCTCCCAAAACGTTGGGATTATAGGAGTGAGCCACTGTGCCTGGCCAATATCTTTGTTATAAAGAAGAAACCCTAAAGTCAGAGGCATGATGTCTGCAATCTACTCTACCATGGAGAGAGTAAAAATCAACACAAAAGGAATATATACATGTTTACATCAAATTATTATATCTTACTATATACACACATAAACTTATGTGTATATATGTACATAAAACAATATAAAACATATAACCAAATATAATATACATACACACACACGTATACACAGAGAGAATTATGACAAACAGATAAACTTCAAAAAAATCTTTGGATAAAAGATACACAAAATTTTCTCTAAATTATTCTTGTAACTTTCCCACATGTTTGAAGTAATTACAAAATAAAAAGGATTTATAATATAAGTCTATGGGGGCCAGGTGTGGAGGCTCACATCTGTATTCCCAGCATTTAGGGAGGCTGAGGGGGAGGATTGCTTGAGTCCAGGAGTTTGAGACCAGTCTGGGAAACATAGCAAGACCCTGTCTCTGTAAAACTTTAAAAATTGGCCCGGCACGGTGGCTCATGCCTGTAACCCCAGCACTTTGGGAGGTCGAGGTGCAGGGTTGGGGGGGATCACGAGGTCAGGAGTTTTCGACCAGCCTGGCCAACATTGTGAAACCCCCATCTCTACTAAAAATACAAAAATTAGCCAAGTCTGGTGGCGGGCGTCACGTAATCACAGCTACTTGGGAGGCTGAGGCAGGAGAACCGCTTGAAACCAGGAGGCGGAGTTTGTGGTGAGCTGAGATCGCACCATTGCACTCCAACCTGGGCGACAGAGCGAGACGCTGTCTCAATAAAAAACAAAAAACAAAAAACAAACAAACAAAAACTTTAAAAATTAGCTAGGTGTGGTGGTGTACACCTCTGGTTCCAGCTACTCCAGAGGCTGAGGCAGGAGGATACCTTGAGCCCAGGGGTGAGCTGCAGCTAGCTATGATCACACCACTGTAGTCCAGCCTAAGTGACAGGGGAAGGCCTCAAAAAGCCTGAGTCCAACTTTGAAGAGTTTCCTCTTTTATTTAAAACAAACAAACAAACAAACAAACACACAGCGCTTCCCTTACCGTGCTTGCTGAGCTCCCGCGCCCGCGGAGCTCGCGCCAGGCTCCTGGGAAAGGACGGGGCGTGTTACTCGGGAGCAGCTGCTCCAGTGCTCCTCCAGGCCCCGATCGGGCTAAGCCGGCGGCCTCCCTCCCTTCACCTTTCCTCTCTTGGCGCGACCCTGCGGCGGGCGAGTGACTGCGACCACGCCTGAAAGGCGACTCTTCTGATTCAAGATGACCAACGAAGAACCTCTTCCCAAGAAAGTTCGACTGAGTGAAACAGACTTCAAAGTTATGGCAAGAGATGAGTTAATTCTAAGATGGAAACAATATGAAGCATATGTACAAGCTTTGGAGGGCAAGTACACAGATCTTAACTCTAATGATGTAACTAGCCTAACAGAGTCTGAAGAAAAACTAAAGCAACCACAGCAGGAGTCTGCACGCGGGGAAAACATCCTGGTAATGCGACTAACAACCAAGGAACAACAGATGCAAGAGTGTACTACTCAAATCCAGTACCTCAAGCAAGTCCAGCAGCTGAGCCTTGCCCAGCTGAGATCAACAATGGTAGACCCAGCGATCAAACTTGGTTTTCCTAAAAATGAAAGGTGAACTGGAATAGACTAAAGATAAACTGGAATAAGCCCAAAATGAACTGAGTGCCTGGATGTTTACGCCTGATAGAGGCCTGATGGCGTCAGACTATTCCGAAGAAGTGGCCACCTCCGAAAAATTCCCCTTCTAGAACATGTAGACACTTGAGAAATGTTTCTGTTTGAAGAATATAGAGGGAGAAACAGAAGTCTTAAGTCTGTGGCACACTGTGTCTTCAAACTGTTTGAAGGAATGAAAACCTAGAGATTTTAAATCATGAATTGAACATGTAAAATTGCAGTAAAATGTAAAAATGGAATATGCATCGCTCTTAACCTTGAGCATAGTGACTTAGAGACACTGTGTATCAGTTTTGCCAATAAGACTGGACTTCATTATTGCTGTTGAACTTCTCGGTCAAAACTCAAATGAGGTGAATTTTGCCTTTAAAGGGTTTATTTGCTGAGAACCAACTTTTAATAGTCACGAGAGAATCAAATAATAGATGTCAGTATAAGGAGCGCATATATTTAACCATTTAGTTTGGGGCTCTGTATTACTTGCTTGAGCCTTAATCAATGTGGTTTTATTCAATGGTTTGTTCTTTGAATGGTTGCAAAAACTGTAGATTATCTTACTGAGGACTGTACAAACATGAAGGTGTGGTATGAAACTTCAGGTTGAAACTGTTTGAAGCATTATAAACATTCATGTCACAACTAGATTGTATAAGGATATTAGCTGTGATGAGACTCACTGCATTATTTTTTTAGTGAATTTTATGAAATCCCCATTCCATTCAACAGGCACATGTTTAAAAGAGCATTGTCGTTGGTGTTAATGGGGGAATGTGTTCCTTCATTGTATTTGGCCCTTTTGTATCGCACTCTTGATATTAAATTAAATGTGCCTTGAAATAAACAAACACACACAAAAAATTTTTACAACAAATATGACAAGGGGTTAATAGGTATTAAGTCTTTTTTTTTTTTTTTCCTTTTGAGATGGAGTCTTACTCTGTCACCCAGGCTGGAGTGCAGTGGCTCCATCTGGGCTGACTGAAACCTCCGCCTCCCGGGTTTAAGCGATTCTCCTGCCTCAGCCTCCAGAGTAGCTGGGATTACAGGCCTGAGCCACCACACCTGGCCCAATAGGTATGAATTCTGTCATTATGATCTCATGTGGTACAGTGAAAGATGCAGGTACCTGAAGATCAAAGAGGGTTTCTCACACTGTATGGGCTAAGTTCCCCCACCTCTCCTTGTTTGCCTTACTTCCAAGAAAAGGGCAGTTCCGTGGGCTCTGCATGGTTTCTGGCCTTGACCCTAGCTGACTGCACAGAGAAAATCAGACCGCACAGGGAAAATCTTCTCCAAATGGAGCCTCCATCACCTGATTCACCTCTTTACGACCCCATATCTGGTGGATAAGGCTATTCTGGTTTGGCTTTTTTTGGACTATGGTGTAGGATTTTAGATTTATTCAAGTGATTTTTTTTAAACTATAAAATGTAACAAACACATGAGTATTTAAAAATATATATGTTCATTTTTGGGGATAACAATAATATAAACACCCATGTTCCATCCATCAGGCTACGAAATAGAGTAGTATCCCCCTCTCTCTGCCCCAAATCATCCCTTCCTTCCCCCTCCGCTCCTGACTTTTGTGATAACCATTCCTTTGCTTCTCTTCCTGGTCTTGATCCCCAACATGTATTTCCCTAAACAATACACTGTTCAACTCTGCCTGTTTTGAACTTTGTATAAATGGATCTTGTTGTAATGGGTTTTTTTTTTTTTTTTTCCTGTGACTTACTTATTTCACTCAATGTTATGTTTTTGATGAATTTTCCCTATTAAGGATATCTTGTTAAAATCTGCCTATTGAATTTAAAAAGTAAATATTAATTCTGGATGGAGGGTCAATAGATATTTGTTAAATTCTCTGCATTTCTAGGATTTTTCCTGCAAGTTAAATTACATTAAATTTAAAAGTGCATGCTTGGGTCTGCCTTTCAAAAAATTTTCTAGGCTGGGTGCAGTGGCTCACGCCTGTAATCCCAGTACTTTGGGAGGCCAAGGCAGCTGGATCATGAGGTCAGGAGTTCGAGACCAGCCTGGCCAAGATGGTAAAACCCCGTCTCTACTAAAAATACAAAAATTAGCTGGGCATGGTGGTAGGCGCCTGTAATCCCAGCTACTCAGGAGGCTGAGGCAGCAGAATTGCTTGAACCCGGGAGGCGGAGGTTGCAGTGAGCCGAGATGGCGCCACTGTACTCCAGCCTGGGTGACAGAGCAAGACTCTGTCTCAAATAATAATAATAATGATAATAATAATAATAAACTTTCTAGAGTCATGGATGAGGATGATTTGTCAAAGTGTATGGCTGACAATCATGTTTTTCTGGGCTTTTATACCTGACTACTTTTATGACCTTGAGCTATTTTAATCATGGATCAGTTGCTAGCCTTGTGGACCATTGGCTATATACTTAAACATTCTTTTATTTTTCTCTCTCTCTTTAAAGTAGGGAATAGGATTCACCCCGTCATTTTGTTGTGACATAACATTCTTTGAGGGAAGTTACTGATATTGGAAATCAGATTTAAAGAATCTAACAATTTTAAGATACATCATTTATTTAACACTTTCAGCTTTCTGAGAAAAAAAGAAGGAAAGGAGGGAGAGAGGGGGGAAAGAAAGAAAAAAGAAGAAAATGAAAAAAAGACCACCACAATGAATTTACAAATCCTCCCAAAGTGCATCATAGTATCAAGAAAACACAGTAATTGGCCAGGCTTGGTGGCTCACGCCTGTAATCCCAGCACTTCGGGAGGCCAAGGTGGGCGGATCATGAGGTCAAGAGATCAAGACCATCCTGGCAACATGGTGAAACCCCGTCTCTACTAAAAATACAAAAACTAGCTGGGCGTGGTGGCACGCGCCTGTAATCCCAGCTACTCGGGAGGCTGCGGTAGGAGAATCACTTGAACCTGGGAGGTGGAGGATGCAGTGAGCTGAGATCTTGTCACTGTACTCCAGCCTGGGTGACAGAGCAAGAGTCCATCTCAAAAAAAAAAAAAAAAAAGAAAAAAAGAAAATATAGTAATTAACGCCTTCTGCCAGGATCACCGTCTTGGCCTGACTCCTTTTCTAACATGCCAAAGGACAGAAGAAGCCCTCTTTCCAGACCCTTCTGTTTCTCATAGAGAGGCTCAGCCTCTATCCTACGTGACTGGGAGAGTGGGTAGTTGCTAAGAACTTGGTAAAGTGGTAGAAATACAGTTAGACCAAGACAAGGGATTAATACAGTAGATTAAGCACATGCATCCCATTTTGTTCCCTTCTGAACTTTTACTAAAACAAGAATAAGAATATGCTTTTTTCTGTTGTTTTTTGAGACAAGGTCTCACTTTGTTGCTGAGGCTAGGGTACTGCGGCGCAATCATAACTCACTGCAGCCTTGAACTCCTGGGCTCAAGCGATCCTCCTGCCTCAGTCTGCCAAGTAGTGGGACTACAGGTGTGCATCACCATACCTGGCTATTTATTTTTAATTTTTTTGTAGAAATGGGGTCTCATTATGTTGCCCAGGCTGGTCTTGAACTCTTGGCTTCAAGTGATCCTCCCACCTCGGCCTCTCAGAATGCTGGGATGACAGGCATGAGTCAGCAT
>NW_012107186.1:371201-372003 GCF_000951045.1 Mandrillus leucophaeus
GTAGTCCCAGCTACTCAGGAGGCTGAGGCAGGAGAATGGCATGAACCCAGGAGGCGGAGCTTGCAGTGAGCCGAGATCCAGTCACTGCACTCTGGCCTGGGCGACAGAGCGAGACTCCACCTCAAAAAAAAAAAAAAGACAAAAGGGGATAAAATAAGATTATCTATCTGGTGGATCCAAAACCCAAACAATAGGAGATCCAGAAAAAGGGAAAATGAGAAGCAGATATCAGCAATGAAATAATTAAAGAAAACTTATCAGGATGAATAACAAATTGTCAAATTGAAAGCCCCATTGAGTGTCTGACACAATAGATTAAAAGACTTACACAAAGATACATCACTGTGAATTTTCAGAACATTCGGAACAGAGAAAACTCTACAAGCCTCTAGAGACAGAGTGGAATCTGAATGGTTTTGGATTTCTCCTTAGAAACTCTAGAAGCAAAAGGACTACAGAGACTAAGGAAAATTATTTTCAGGCCAGGTGTGGTGGCTCACACCTGTAATCCCAGCACTTTGGGAGGCCAAGGCAGGTGCATCACCTGAAATCAGGAAAACTCCTGATTTCAGACTGGCCAACATGGCAAAACTCCATCTCTATTAAAAATACAAAAGTTAGCTGGGTGTGGTGGCACATGCCCATAGTTCCAGCTACTCAGGGGGCTGAGGCAGGAGAATCACTTAAACCCCAGGAGGCAGAGGCTGCACTGAGCCAAGATCGTGCCACTACACTCCCACCTGGGCAACAGAGCAACACTCTGTCTCAAAAAAAAAAAAAAAAAAAGAAAAAAAGAAAATAT
>NW_012107186.1:374789-376316 GCF_000951045.1 Mandrillus leucophaeus
AATTTTTTTGTAGAAATGGGGTCTCATTATGTTGCCCAGGCTGGTCTTGAACTCTTGGCTTCAAGTGATCCTCCCACCTCGGCCTCTCAGAATGCTGGGATGACAGGCATGAGTCAGCATTCCTGGCCAAAACAATACTTTTTAAAAAGATATAACAATAGTGAAGAGAATAGGAATGGAGGCAAAAACTTTGACAACTAGAAAGCAGATGTTCATGTGGTTCGGACTTTGAAGACTTCAGGGAGCTGGATTCTCAAGACTGTAGTAAAGGAAGCTCACAAGTAGTTAAAATTACACTGAAGAATCTTGAAAAAAAGGAAAATTGTCAGCACTAGGTACCTCTGGAATTTGGGATTAAGGGAATGTTTAAAATAAGGAGGACTGGGTAAAGCTGTATGTGAAAGTGAAATATCTAGATCTTCCTCCCCAGCTGTACACCACTGGGCAACAGTTTCTCATCAACATATGATCAATAAATTAGGTTTATCCTCTAGAGAAGATAAAACAGAAAGTCTCTGGATTGGCGGATGCCACCCACATTTGAGGGTATAGGTAACATATTCAAAAGCCAGAAGATTAAGAAACAGTTTGTGAGAATATATTTGTTCTCAGGAAATATACATTGAAGTATGAAGAGGTTAATGGACATTATGTAGCAATCTCTACTCCCAAATGGTTCAGAAAAAATAAATACTAATTTGTGTGTGTGTGTTGGGGGCAAAATATTAAATATAGCAAAATGCTAAAAATTGGTAAATCTAAGATAAAGAATATATGGGCATTCTCAGGACTTTTCTTGCAACTTTTATCTAAATTTGAAGTTACTTTAAAATAAAAAGGTTTTTTTTTTTAAAAAGAGAGACAATATGCATACTGAATGCTGAATGCAGAGAACACCACATCCTTTCTGCCTCTACCCGTTGGCTATCAAAAGCCCTATGGCCAGATCCTTACCCTACAGAATAATATCCCTCTCTATGGAGTTTGAGCAGCTCAAGAGGAAGGACTTAATGTTACTTAACTGGGGGATTCTCTCCCCAACAGCCCACTGAAAATGACTCCTATAGCACTCTATGCCTCACCCACATGGTCAGATCTTCCAATCACCTCTTTAGTACTCCACACTTAAGCATAAACAGACAGCAGCAAGGCAAGATAGATACCAAAGCAAACAGAAAAAACCCCACTTAGAGAATTAGAGATTATGCAAGGGGAAAACCTGGGGGGCCGAAACTATCATTAATATTCTCTGAGAGATAAGGCATTACATTCATGAAACAAGAAGATCCTCTTCTATTAAAAGGAACGTTCAGAGAATAGAAAATAGCTCTTAGAAATTTTTTAAATGTTAGTAAAAATGAAGAAATCCATAAAAAATTAGAAAAATAAATTTTTAGGAGTACCCCAAAAGTAGAGAAAAAAGACAAAGAGATAGAAAATTAAAGAGAAAAGGGGCCAGGCGTCGTGGCTCAAGCCTGTAATCCCAGCACTTTGGGAGGCCGAGAGGGGCGGATCACGAGGTCAGGA
>NW_012107186.1:377311-398440 GCF_000951045.1 Mandrillus leucophaeus
CTGGGCATGGCAGTGCATGCCTGTAGTCTCAGCTATTCAGGAACCAGGGGCAGAAAGATTGCTTGAGCCTGGTAGGTCGAGGCTGCAGTGAGCTGTGATTGTGCCACTGCATTACAGCCTGGATGACAGAGCAAGACCCTGTCTCAAAAAAAAAATATATATATATATATATACACACACACACACACACACACACACACGCACATACACACACATATATAGAGAGATATAGATAGATTACAAACATTTTCAGATTTTCAAAAATCTCTCCCCCAAATTTGCCTCCCGTCTACTCTTGACTCAAGATGCTCTCAAACAAACCAACCAACAAACAAAACTTAGTCAAGAACCAGGACATATATCAGTAAAAAGAAGATTCTAGACAGAAGAAGGGCAAAGGAAATACAAGCAGGACAATGAAAAGAGGTTCTAGGACCATAGTTACACAGCAGATGTACAGGGCAACATGTTTAGCACATTCAAACTGTCAACATATTGAAGGTTATAATTTCCAAGATCCCTGTTGCTATTGAACCATCTTTTCTTTTCTTTTTTTTTTTTTTTGAGATGGAGTTTCACTCTTGTTGCCTAGGCTGGAGTGCAATGGTGCAACCTCGGCTCACCGCAACTTCCGCCTCCAGGGTTCAAGTGATTTTCCTGCCTCAGCCTCCCAAGTAGCTGAGATTACAAGCATGCATACATAACCATGCCCAGCTAATTTCATATTTTTTTAGTAGAGGCGGGGTTTCTCCATGTTGCTCAGGCTTATCTTGAACTCCTGACCTCAGGTGATCTGCCCACCTCAGCCTCCCAAAGGGTTGGGATTACAGGCATGAGCCACTGCGCCCAGCTGAGTAATCTTTTCAACTTGAGGACAGAGTGAGCCTGGCACTGATTTCTTTTTTTTTTTTTTTAGATGGAGTCTCCCACTGTCACCTGGGCTGGAGTGCAGTGGCACAATCTTGGCTCACTGCAACCTCCGCCTCCCAGATTCAAGCGATTCTCCTGCCTCAGCCTCCCAAGTAGCTCGCCATCACGCCCGGCTAATTTTTTTTATTTTTAGTAGAGATGGGGTTTCACTGTGTTGGCCAGGATGGTCTCCTGACCTCGCGATCCACCCCACCCCCCGCCTCTCGCCTTGGCCCCCAAAGTGCTGAGATTACAGGCATGAGCCACCACAGCCTGGCACTGATTCTTATCTAACGTGGCTTGGCTTAAAGCTATATGCTAATGAATTTCTGCTCTTCTTTCTATGTCCTGCTGCCTAAATCAACTGAAGACTTTTAACTTCACCCCACAGAAGTGGTCTGTTTTGATTTACTCATGAGCACTAGAAGTAGGTTATAAGTGGCCGGGTGCAGTGGCTCATGTCTGTAATCTCAGCACTTTGGGAGGCCGAGGCAGGTGAATCATGAGGTCAGGAGTTCAAGACTAGCCTGGCCAATGTGGTGAAACCCTGTCTCTACTGAAAATACAAAAATTAACTGGGCGTGGTGTGGCGTGTGCCTGTAATTCCAGCTACATGGGAGGCTGAGGCAGGAGAATTGCTTGAAACCAAGAGGTGCAGATTGCAGTGAGCCAAGGTTATGCCACTGGACTCCAGCCAGGGTGACAGAGGAAGACTCTGTCTCAAAAAAAAAAAAAGAAGTAGGTCATAAGCATAGAAGCATAAAATACACACTTTAAGAGGCTGAGGCAGGAAGATTACGTGAGGCCTGGAGTTTGAGACCAGCCTGGGCAACATAGCAAGGCCGCATGTCTACAAAATATTAAGAAAACAAACTTAGCTGAGTATGGTGGCACACATTTGTAGTTTCAGCTACTTAGGAGGCTGAGGCAGGAGGATTGAGCCCAGAAGTTCAAGGCTACAGTGAGCTGTGGTTGGGCCACTGCATTCCAGCCTGGATGACAGAACAAGATCCTGTATCTTAAAGAAAAGAAAAGGGGGCATAAAATACAAAGCAACTCACTCTCACACATTTCTGTCATGTATCCACCACCAAGTCTATATACGGTCCAGCTAAGCCTGATGGCCCAGCCATGCTGAGCCCTGTGATACCCCACCTCACTCATGATCTTACCCACTGACCCTCACATAACAGTAGCCCTTTCTCTACAGAACTGGGTTTTTATTTGTTATGCACTTTTAAAAAATAAACAACCTATTATTTAGGAATACAAATTAAGATGGAAAACTAAAGAAAAGCAAGAAATTATCAACACAGGATAGTGATTACCTGAAAGTTGGGGAGGGGGAAATGGAGGGAAATGCAGCTGGAGGGAGAACATTAAAGGTACTAGTAATGTTTTATTTATCAACATGAGTGTGTACAGGGGTGTGTGTATGTGTGTGTGGGTTTTTTGTTTTTTGTTTTTGCTTTTGTTTTTGAGACAGGGTCTTCCTCTGTTGTCCAGGCTAGAGTGCAGTGGTGTGATCTTGGCTCACTGAAACCTCCACCTCCTGGGTTCAAGTGATTCTCATGCCTCAGCCTCCCAAGCACCTGGGATTATAGGTGCCTGCCACAACACCTGACTAATTGTTGCATCTTTAGTAGAGACGGGGTTCCACCATGTTGGCCAGGCTGTTTGGAACTCCTGATCTCAAGTGATCCACCCACCTCGGCCTCCCAAAGTGCTGGGATTATAGGCATGAGCCACCACACCCAGCCCTGAATATCTGTGTTAGGTACTGTTGCCTTCCTGGGTGAAGGACATCAATGACCATTTATTTCCTCTGAAGTAGCTGGTTCATCATGAACTTCCTTTTTTTGCAGGGGGGTGGGATGTAGTCTTGCTCTGTCGCCCAGGCTGGAGTGCAGTGGTGCAATCTTGGCTCTCTGGCCTCTCAGGTTCAAATGATTCTCCTGCCTCAGCCTCCTGAGTAGCTGGGATTACAGGTGGGAGCCACCATGCCTGGCCGGTCATGAACTTTCTAATTCAGATAGTTACTGTGTCGTTCATGACGGTGGTCAATCCTCAGACTGCCAGGGAAGAAAAAAGGGCAGACTAATTTAAAACAGTTTTTTCCTCGAGGAATTTCAATGATCCCCTTACAATCCATTTTTAAGTGCTCAAGTAGTTCTGTCTGGTTAGAGGAGGGGTGAATGTGACCAAGTGCAGGAGGTGAATCTCTAAAGGCAGACAATGCCAGGTCATGAAGAGCCTTGTGTGCTGAAATCATTCTGTGTTACAGGGAGGTCTCCAGCTAAGCCAGGATGAAGATGAAGTGTGTGCTGCCAATGACCTCCACCCCTAGCCTTCCTTCATCAGTGCATCTTGGGTAGATCAGGACACACTGTGGAACTCTAGTAACACGTAATATGGGAGCTCACAGGAAATGCCATAGCTTCTTAAATCAGGTCAGCAGTTTTTTGAGAAACAGCTCTTGCCTTGCCACTGGTCTTTGGTAGAAGTTGAACATCTAGCCATTAGACACCAAGGCACCAGGTAAGCTGAGCTGCTTTACGTGGACCAGGTGTCAGCTGATCCAATCAGCCACTATATTGCTACTGCTCACTGGTGCTACATCTTCCAAAGGAACAGATACATGTAACGAGGACTAGGCCAGAACAGGTCCTGGAAGATGGCTGCTTCAAGAACAGATGGATCAAAGGCTCCGTGCGGTGGCTCATGCTTGTATTACCAACACTTTGCAAGGCCAAGGCAGACAGATTACCTGGGGTCAGGAGTTTGAGACCAGCTTGGCCAACATGGTGATATCCCGTCTCTACTAAAAATATAAAAATTAGCTAGGCTTGGTGGTGCCTGCCTGTAATCCCAGCTACTTGGGAGGCTGTGGCAGGAGAATTACTTGAACCTGGGAGGTGGAGTTTGCAGTGAGCTGAGATCATGTCACTGTACTCCAGCCTGGGCAACAGAGTGAGACTCCATCTTCCCCCCACCAAAAAAAAAAAAAAAAAAAAAAAAAAAAAAAAAAAAAAACAGATGGAAGATATTTGCAGTATGTCTACTTATGGTGCACTCTGGCCCCCACTTAACTGTGGGCACTACTATGTCCTTATGGAGAATTCTTCACTAAATCCAACTGAATGAGGAAAAACTATTTTGAGCCTGACTTACCAGCGGAATTTGTGGTGCTGTAGTCTTACTAAGAAGTTGTCCTGGGGCTGGGTGCGGTGGCTTATGCCTGTAATCCCAGCACTTTGGGAGGCTGAGGCAGGCGAATCACCTGAGGTCAGGAGTTGGAGACCAGCCTGGCCAACATGGTGAAACCTTGTCTCTATTAAAAATACAAAATTAGCCAGGCGTGGTGCTGTGTGCCTGTAATCCCAGCTACTTTGGAGGCTGAGACAGGAGAATTGCTTCAACCCAGGAGGTGGAGGTTGCAGTGTTTGGAGATGGCACCATTGCACTCCAGCCTGGGCAACAAGAGCAAAACTCCATCTCAAAAAAAGAAGAAGAAGAAGAAGAGGAGGAGGAGGAGGAGGAGGAGAAGGAGGAGGAGGAGGAGGAGAAGAAGAAGAAGGTGATGAAGAGGAGGAGGAGGAGAAGAAGAGGAGGAGGAGAGGAGGAGGAGGAGGAGGAGGAGGAGAAGTAGTAGTTGTCCTGAAGGACAGTGAAACAGAAAAATCCTCCAGCCAGATAGAACATTAAGCAGCGCATCTCCTTGTCCAGCTCATCAAGAAGAGAATAGCCTGAATTGAGAACCTACCTCAGTTCACAAGTAAAGGCTGGTGGCTGGACTGGATGATCAGTGACTTGGAATGACCTTGATTTGGAGGGTAGCTGCTTAGGGGAGGAGGTTTGAGGACAGACCTCTCAGAACGGGCCAGTAGTATGCAACTCTCTGTGCCCAGATAGATGTTCACCAACAGCCCTATGCTAAGAAGAAGCCTCCTAATAACCAGGTTGGCAAGATGACTGGAGCCAGCTGCCTCCTCCTCTCACCACTTTAGTGCTTGCTCAATGACTCATGAATAAAGTGGCAGTGGTGGCAAGTTAGGAGCTGTGCAAAACCTCATCAACGTGAACTTCCCTTCACCAAAGCCAGCCTTGGGTATCATGGGCTCATAGCCATTGCTTTGGCCTAGCATGCCAGCAGCAGCCACCAGTCCTGAGTCCCCGTATGGTATCACTTCCAGGAATCAGTTGTTATGTGGTAGTAGACTGATTACAAACCAAAGGACCTCTTCAGTCCTGAAGAGGCTAACAATCCATCCTCACAAGGAAGGAGACGTCGGGGGCAACAGTACATCCTCACAAGGAGGGGTACGTATGCTTACTTTGCATTTGTTTTCTTTGCCTGTTGTACTTGTAGCACCTCCATCAATGGACTTACAGAAAGTTATACTTGTCATAGGACTCCTGAATAATATTACCTGTAACCTAAAAAGTCAGTCCACACTGAAAAAAGAAAAGGACTGGGGTTTATCTTCTCAGGATTCATTGATCTTACTGTGTACTCAATCACCTAACAGCAGCTAGCTGCTCATTTACAAGGGTAGCATGGTCAAGTGGGAACAATAATGTAATTGCCAACCGCTACAGAGAGACGAAGCAGGAGAAAACTTTCCCATCTGAATGGAACTGGACATGCAGAATCATGTGGATAGGAAAAAGCAGCATATCTGAGGCACTGCAGGTAGTTGAGAAGGGCGGCAGAATATAGGGCAGGCAGGTGAGCTTTGTGGGTCCCACTGTAATCCCAACACTCGGGAGGCTGAGGCAGGTGGATCATTTGAGGTCAGGAGTTCGAGACCAGCCTGGCTAACATGGTGAAACTCTGTCACTACTAAAAATGCAAAAATTAGCTGGGCATGGTGGCACGCAACCCGGGCTTTCCCCCACAGGTGATAGGAAGCCAAAGATGGTTGCTATAAGATCGACAGGGATCGGGACAGTTTACATTTTGGAGGAAAGCCTCATAACCTCCTCCCCTCCACAAGCCTTGCCTCCATGCATACCCCCCTCCCCACAAGGATAGTTTATTTCATGAGTCCTCAATGTTTTAATATTGTGTCCACAAATTCTTTGACACTACTCCTTCCCAGAGGTGGGGCTTCCCCTTCTCGTTGCATGCTGGCTGGATTTGGTCACTGGTATCTAACAATACAATGGCAAGGAACAACTTTACAGTGGAGAAATCTGCTTAACTGAACCATCGAGGTTAATATCACATAGCCCCTGATACGATGTGATGAGAAGGACATGTCACCTGTCCTATTCCCAAAAGCTGGGAGAGGGTTACACAGAAACATTCTGTATTATCTTTGCAACTCTTCCGTTAAATCTGAAATTATTTCAAAATTAAAGTTTAAAAAATGATTTCAGAGTAAAAATGTTTAAAAGTGGGGGATGACTTCGCTTCCAAAAGATCCTCAGTAAATGGGATTTTTATTTATTATTTATTCAAGACAGGGTCTCACTCTTTCACCCAGACTGGGGTGCAGTGGCATGATCTCAGTTCACCACAACCTCTGCCTCCCAGGCTCAAGCGTTCTCCTGCCTCAGCATTCCTAGTAGCTGAGGTTACAGGCGCGTGCCCAGCTAATTGTTGTATTTTTAGTAGAGACAGGGTTTCACTATGTTAGCCAGGCTGGTCTCGAACTCCTGACCTCAAATGATCCACCCACCTCAGCCTCCCAAAGTGTTGGGATTATAGGCGTGAGCCACTGCGCCCGGCCTGGATTTTTATTTAATTAATTAATTAATTTATTTATTTATTTTTGAGATGTAGTCTTGCTCTTTTCCCTAGGCTGGAGTGCAGTGGCCCAATCTCAGCTCACTGCAACCTCTGCCTCCCAGGTTCAAGCAATTCTCGTGTCTTAGCCTCCCAAGTAGCTGGGACTACAGGCACCTACCACCATGCCCAGCTAAACGTTGTATTTTTAGTAGAGACGGGGTTTCGCCATGTTGGCCAGCCTGTTTGGAACTCCTGACCTCAGGTGATCCATCCCCCTCAGCCTCCCAAAGTGCTGAGATTACAGGTGTGAGCCATCGCGCCTGGCCTCAGCCTGGATTTTTAAAGAATATATTGGCCAGGCACAGTGGCTCACGCGTGTAATCCCAGCACTTTGGGAGGCCGAGGTGGGCAGATCACGAAATCAGGAGATCAAGACCATCCTGGCTAACACGGTGAAACCCCATCTCTACTAAAAATACAAAAAATTAGCCGGGTGTGGTGGCAGGCGCCTGTAGTCTCAGATACTCCGAAGGCTGAGACAGGAGAATGGCATGAACCCAGGAGGCGAGGCAGAACTTGCAGTGAGCCAAGATCGGCCACTGCACTCTAGCTTGGGCGACAGAGCGAGACTACACCTCAAAAAAAAAAAAAAAAAAAGAATATATTTTGGGCCAGGCATGGTGGCTCACATCTGTAATCCCAGCACTTTGGGAGGCTGAGGTGGGTGTATCACTAGGTCAGGAGTTGGAGACCAGCCTGACCAACATGGTGAAACCCTGTCTGTACTAAAAATACAAAAATTAGCCGGGCTTGGTGGCATACACCTGTACTCCCAGATACTCAGGAGTCTGAGGCAGGAGAATTGCTTGAACCTGAGAGGTGGAGCTTGCAGTGAGCCAAGATTGCGCCACTGCTCTCCAGCCTGGGCGACAGAGGGAGACCCTGTCTCAGAAAAGAAAAAGAGAGAGAGAGAAAAAAAAAGACAAGAGCTGTGTGCAGTGGCTTGCATTTGTAGTCCTAGCTACTCTGGAGGTTGAGGCGGGAGGATCACCTAAGGCCAGGAGTTTGAGACCATCCTGGGCAACATAGCAAGATCCAGTTGCTACAAATTTTTTTTTTTTTAAATTAGTAGAGTGTTACAGGCAAGAGCCTGTAGTCCCAGCTATTCAGGAGACTGAGGTAGGAGCATCCCTTGGGCCCAGGAGTTCCAAGCTGCATTGAGCTGTGATTGGGCTACTGTACTCCAGCCTGGGCATCGGCAAGACTGGGTCTCAAAAACAAAACAGAACAAACAAAAGAAAATAGAAATAAAGAAATATTAAAGATAAAGATAGAAATTAAGGGCAGGAGAGACGTACAACAGAGAAGATCAATAAAATCAGACTTTTTTTTGAAAAAATTCATAGCATTGATAAACTTGTCAATAATATTCAAGCAAAAAAAGAATGCAAAAATAATATTAAGAGTGATAAAGAAAATGTATTTACAGGCTGGGTGTGGTGCCTCGCGCCTGTAATCCCAGTACTTTGGGAGGACGAGGCGGGAGGATCACGAAGTCAGGAGATCGAGACCATCCTGACTAACATGGTGAAACCTCATCTCTATTAAAAATACAAAAAAATAGCTGGGCGTGGTGGCGCGTGCCTGTAGCCCCAGCTACTCAGGAGGCTGAGGCAGGAGAATGGCGTGAACCTGGGAGGTAGAGCTTGCAGTGAGCTGAGATCGTGCCACTGCCTGGGCAACAGAGCAAGACTCTGTCTCCAAAAAAATAAATAAATAAAAATAAAGAAAATGTATTTACAGATACAACAGAAATCACATGGCTTATACAAGGATATTATAAACAACTTACTGAAAACTAAAATGAAATGGATACATTCTTAGAAAAATATGTTATCAAAACTGGTTACAGAAGATAAAAAGCATAACAATCTTATGACCGTTAAGAAATTGAATCAGTATGCAAACATTTTCCTGTGAAGAAAATACTACATCTGGATGTTTTTCTTGATGAATTTCTCCAAATGTTTAAAGAAAAAATAATTATGTTTTATAAAACTTTTTAGAGTATAGAAAAAGAAGGAACGCTCCTTTGTCATTTCATGAAGCAAGCATAACTTTGATACAAAACCAAGCAAGAGGCCGGGTGTGGTGGCTCATGCCTGTAACCCCAGAACTTTGAGGGGCCAAGGCGGGAGGATCACCTGAGGTCAAGAGTTCAAGACCAGCGAACATGGTGAAACCCCATCTCTACCAGAAATACAAAAATTAGCCGGGTGTGGTGATGCATGCCTGTAATCCCAACTACTAGGGTGCCTGAGGCAGGAGAATCGCTTGAACTCAGGAGGTTGCAGTGAGCCAAGATTGCGACACTGCATTCCAGCCTGGGTGACAGAGCAAGACTGTCTCAAAACAAAAAACAAAACAACTATTAGCAATGTGGAAATAGAAGGGAAGTTCTCATCCTCATAAAGAGGATCCTCAGAATACCTATAGCAAACATCATCCTTAATTTGAAAGCATTCCTTGTAAGATTAGAAGCAAGATAAGGGTACCAACTATCATTGCATAAATGACAAAAAAGGGAAAGACTACCTTTATGTAAATGAATAATAGGAACTTCCACTCAGCAAAAGACACCCTTAAGAAGACTGAAAAGAAAGGCTTAAAACTAGGGGACATAATATGCAACGTATATGAACTGACATATACCAGTACTTCGAATATATGAAGAACTAAGAAAAATATAAGCAATCCAACAGGAAAATAGACAAAAGACTTGCAGAAGAGATTCCCAGAACAGAAAACTCAAATGGCCGATAAACAAAGGTCAATCTCACTAGTAATCAGGTAAATGCAAATTAAAATACTACAAATAATAACAACTCTAATAAGAGTTAACACTTATATTGTGGTCTCTATATAACTTAGACTGGTTTAGTGCCACAACTATATATAGTAACTTTAAAAATTCTCACAACAATCCTATGTCATAGTATGGTAAGTATTAGTGCTATTCACTAATATACCTTGCATGAGAAAACATAAGAATCCTTAAAATCATGTAGTATAAATCCAGCAAACTGTCCTTTTTCAAAGTTTTATGACAATCCTGTACTTTGTATTTCCACAAGACTTTATAATTTGCTTGTCATTTTCTTTTCCTTTTTTTTTTCTTTTTGAGATGGAGTTTCACTCTTGTCACCCAGGTTGGAGTGCAGTGTCGTGATCTCAGTTCACTGCAACATCCGCCTTCCGGGTTCAAGTGATTCTCCTGCCTCAGCCTCCCCAGTAGCTGGGATAACAGGCATGCACCACCATGCCCGGCTAACTTTTGTATTTTTAGTAGAGACAAGGTCTCACCATGTTGGCCAGACTGATCTCGAACCCCTGACCACAGGTAGTCCACCTGCCTTGGTCTCCCAAAGTGCTGGGATTACAGGCGTGAGCCACGGCGCCCAGCCTGCTTGTCAGTTTCTATAAACAAAGCCTGCTGAGATTATGATTACAATTGCATTGAATCCATAGCTCAACTTGGGAATAATTGATATCCTAACACCACTGAGTTTTCCAACCACAAAACAAGGTGTATCTTTCCATTTTCTTAGTTATTTTTTTTTTTTTTGAGATAAAGTTTTGCTCTTGTTGCCCAGGCTGGAGTGCAATGGGGTGATCTCTGCTCACTGCAACCTCCGCCTCCCAGGTTCAAGCGATTCTCCTGCCTCAGCCTCCCGAGTAGCTGGGATTACAGGTGCCCACCACCAGGTCCAACTAATTTTTTTTGTATTTTTAGTAGAGAGAGGGTTTCACTATGTAGGCCAGGCTGGTCTCGAACTCCTGACCTCAGGTGATTCACTCACCTCAGCCTCCCAAAGTGCTGGGATTACAGGTGTGAGCCACTGTGCCAGGCCCCGTTTTCTTAGTTCTTAGCTCTTGGCAATATTTTATAGCATTCAATGAACAGATCTTTCACTTATTTTGTCAGATTTATCCCCAAAGCTTTCATAGTTTTAAGCAACTGTAAAAAGCTAGTTTTTTTTTTTAAATTTTAATCGCCAACTGTTTGTTGTTAGTATATAGAAATACACTTTATTTTTTAAAAAATTCTGGTAAAATACACAAAACATAAAATTTACCATCTTAACAATTTTTAGGTGTTTACAGGTGTTAAAAATACATTGATATTCTACAGCCATCACCACTATTCATCTCCAGAACTCTTTTCATCTTGTAAAACCAAATATCTGTACCTATTAAATAATAACTCCCCACTTTTCTTTTCCTCCAGCACCTGGCAACTACTATACAACTTTCCATGTCTGTAAATTTGACTACTTTATGTAAGGGAAATGATACAATATTTATATTTTTGCGACTGGCCTATTTCACTTGACACAATGTCCTCAAGTTTCATCAATGTTGTAGCATATGTCAGAATTTCCTTCCCTTTTTAAGGCCCAATAATATTCCGCTGTATGTATATACCACGTTTTGTTTATCCATTCATCTGTTGATGAACATTTGGGTTGCTGCCACTTCTTGGCTACTGTGAATACTGCTACTATGAACATGGGTATACAAACATCTCTTCCAGATTCTGTTTTCAATTCTTTTGGGTGTATATCCAGAAGTGGAATTGCTAGATTATGTGGTAATTTTATTTTTCACTTTTGAGGAAGCTTTATACTGTTTTCCACAGTGGCTGCACCATCTTATATTCTTAACAACACTACACAAGGACTCCAATTTTTCCACATCTTGTTTTTTTTTTGTTTTTTTGAGACTGGAGTCTCACTCTGTCGCCCAGGCTGGAGTGCAGTGGCGCAATCTCGGCTCACTGCAACCTCTGCCCCCCGGGTTCAAGAAATTCTCCCGCCTCAGGCTCCCGAGTAGCTGGGATTACAGGCTCGTGCCACCATGCCCAGCTAATTTTTGTATTTGTAGTAGAGACAGAGTTTCGCTATGTTGGCCAGGCTGGTCTCAAACTCCTGACCTCAGGTGATCCGCTCGCTTTGGCCTCCCAAAGTCTGGGATTACAGGTGTAAGCCACCGCGCCTGGCCTGTTTTCAATTCTTTTGGATATATATCCAGAAGTGAGATTGCTAGATCTTATGGTAACTCTATTTTTCACTTTTGAGGAAGCTTTATACTGTTTTCCACAGTGGCTGCACCATCTTATATTCTTAACAACACTACACAAGGACTCCAATTTTTCCACATCTTGTTTTTTTTTTTGTTTTTTTGAGACGGAGTCTTGCTCTGTCGCCCAGGCTGGAGTGCAGTGGCGAGATCCCGGCTCACTGCAAGCTCCGCCTCCTGGGTTCACGCCATTCTCCTGCCTCAGCCTCCGGAGCAGCTGGGAGTATAGGCGCCCACCATCACACCCGGCTAAGTTTTTTGTATGTTTAGTAGAGACGAGGTTTCACCGTGTTAGCCAGGATGGTCTTGATTCCCGATCTCGTGATCCGCCCGCTTTGGCCTGCCAAAGTGCTGGGATTACAGGCGTGAGCCACCTCCTCCGGCCCACTTCTTGTTTTTTTGTTTTTGTTTTTGTTTTTGTTTTGTTTTGAGACGGAGTCTTGCTCTGTTGCCAGGCTGGAGTGGGTGGTGAGATTTCCGCATACTGCAATCTCTGCCTCCTGTGTTCGAGCAATTCCCCTACCTCAGACTCCCAGGTAGCTGGGACTAGGCGTGCACCACTATGCCCAGCTAATTTTTTTCATTTTAGTAGAGACGGGGTTTCATCGTGTTGGCCAGGATGGTCTCGATCTTCTGACCTCGTGATCCGCTCGCCTCGGCCTCCCAAAGTGCTGGGATTACAGGCGTGAGCCACTGCGCCCAGCCATTTTGTGTGTTTTGTTAGTAGCCATCCTACTGGGTGTGAAATGATATCTCATTGTGGTTTTGATTTTGGATTTCCCTAATGATTAGTCATGTTGAGCATCTTTTTTATGTGTTTATTGGTAATTTGTATATTTTCTTTGGAAAAACATCGGTTCAAATCTCTTGACCATTTTTGGATTGAGTTGTTGTTTTTATACTTGATGTTTGTATATTGATTTTTTTTTTTGATACGAAGTCTCGCTCTGTTTCCCGGCTGGAGTGCAATGGTGGGATCTCTGCTCTCTGCAACCACTGCCTTCCGGGTTCAAGCGATTCTCCTACCTCAGCCTCCTGAGTAACTGGGACTACAGGCACACACTACCATACCCAGCTAATTTTTCTATTTTTAGCAGAGATGGGGTTTCACCATGTTGGCCAGGATGGTCTCGATCTCCTGACCACGTGATCTACCCGCCTGGCCTCTCAAAGTGCTGGGATTACAGGCATGAGCCATGATGCTTGGCCATATGTTGATCTTATATCCTGCAACCTCGATAAACTTATTAATTCTAGTAGTTGTTTGTAGGATATGCTAGATATTCGATCATGTCATCTTTGAATAAAGATAGCTTTCTTTCCAATCTGGATTACTTTTCAGTGAAATAATCTGTGCCTGACTTTTAACTATAAATTTCGTCATTTTTATAGATACAGGATTATTCAAATCATCTACTTTTTCTTACGTGACTTTTAGTACATTGTCTTCCAAGGAATTTTTTTCATTCAATCTAGTTCTTAAATGTATTGCCATAAAGTTGTTCACAATATTCCTTTTTTTTTTAATGCACTTAAAAAGTCTATAGTTGTTTTTCATTCCTCATATTGTTAATTTATGCTTTCTGTTTTCCTAGTCAATGTTCTTAGAACTTTATCAATTTTATTAAGCTTTTCAAAGAAGTCTTTTGGTTTCTTTGATTTTCTCTATTGCTTTTCTGCTTTCCATTTCATTGATTGGTGCTCTTCATTATTTCCTTCTTTTTACTTACTATGGGGCTTGTTCTTTCTTTTCCAATTTTTTTGAGTAGATGCTTAGTTAATGGATTTGAGATATCTCTTCTAATAAGACCATTTACATTTCTCTCTAGGTATAGATTTAGCTGCATTCCATAAATTTTGATATGTTTCTTTTTATGTGCATTCAATGAAACATCTGTTCAAATTTCTTGAACATCTGTTTTAGAAGTTTTCTAACTTCTTTTGTCATTTCTAACTTCTCTTTGACTTATGTTGTTTGATTTGCAAATATTTTGTTTTCCAGACTAATTTCATTTTGATCAGCAATCACACTTCATATAATTTTAATCTCTTAAATGTATTGAAATTTATTTTACAACACAGAACATAGTCTATCTTGGTGAATATTTTCTGCATGCTGGCAGAGTACATGGATTCTTTTGTTGCTGGGTACAATGTCCTACAAACAAGTAGCTCAAGTTAATTGACAATATTGTTCAAGTATTCTATATCATTACTCCTTTTCTTTCTACTTAAAAACATCAATTATTAACATAGTGTTGAAATCCTAAACTTTAATTGTGGATTTCTCTATTTTTCCTTTAGGTGCTCAGTATTTTTTTATTTTTTATTTTTTTGAGTCAGAGTCTCACTCTGTCACCCAGGCTGGACTGCAGTGGCTCAATCTTGGCTTACTGCAACCTCTGCCTCCTAGGTTCAAGCGATTCTCCTGCCTCAGCCTCCTGAGTAGCTGGGATTATAGGCATGCGCCACCTCGCCTGGCTAATTTTCGTATTTTTAGTAGAGATGGGGTTTCACCATGTTGGACAGGCTGGTCTCAAATGCCTGACCTTGTGATCAGCCCGCCTTGGCCTCCCAAAATGCTGGGATTACAGGCATGAGCCACCATGCCCGGTGGCTCTCAGTTTTTGATTCAGCATTTTGTAGGCCTGTTATTTGTTCCATAAGCATTTTGGATTGTTGTGTCTATTTGATAAATTGACTCTGTATCATTCTGAAATATTCATCTTTATTCCTGCTAATATTCCCTGTTCTGAAATCTATCTGATAGTAATACTGTCACTCCATCAGTCTTTTGGTTAGTGTTTGCCTGGCATGTATTTTTCATTCTTTCGCATTTAACATATGTGTCTTTTTATCTAAAACGTGTTTCTGTAGACAGCACATACTTTGCTCTTGCTTTTATATACAATCTGATAATCTCTGCTTTTTAATTTGATGTTTAGACCACTTATATTTAATATAATTATCAACATAGTTGAGTTTAAGTGTATCATCTTGCTATAGTTTTCTATTTGTCTAATCTAGTTGTTACTCCTTTTCTTTCTTCTTTTCCTGTTTTCTTCTAAATTGAGTACTTTTGTGACTCTTTTATTTCCACTATTGGCCTAGTAGCTGTACTGTAGTTTTATTATTACTTTCAGTGGTTGTTGTAACGTTTACAATATGCATCTTTTGCTTACTACAGTCTACCTTCAAATGATGATTTGCCACTATATGTACAGTGTAAAACTTTGTAACCATTATTCCCATTTCTCCACATTCCCCCTATTATCCATTTTACTATTACATAAGTTTTAAACCCCATAATACATTCTTATTAATTTGCCTTACACAATCATCTTATAAAGAATAAAAAAATTGTACTTAACCACACATTTCACAATTACAGAGTTCTTAACATTTATCTGTAAATCAAAATTTCAGTCTAGTATCCTTTCCCATTATTTTTGAAGAAGTATCTTCAATATTCCTGGAAGTTCATGCTTGCTACTGATAAACTACCTTAGTGCTCTCTCTCTCTCTCTCTCTCTCTCTCTCTCTCTCTCTCTCCCCCTCTTTCTGACAAAGTCTTGCTCTGGAAGTTCATATTTTCTAGTGATAAACTATCTTAGCCTTTTTCTTTCCCTCCCTCCCCTGTCTCCCTCCCTTTATTCCCTTTTTTTTTTTTTTTTTTTTGAGACAAGGTCTTGCTCTGTCACTCAGGCACTGCAGCCTTGACCACCTAGGCTCAAGCAGTCCTCCCACCTCAGCCTCTCAAGTAGCTGGAATTACAGGCATGCACCACCACATCCAGCTATTTTTCAATTTTTTATTTTGATAGAGATGGGGGTCTCACTATGTTGCCTAGGCTGGTCTTGAACTCCTGGTGTCAAGCGATCCTCCTCCCTTGGGCTCTTATCGTGCTGGGATTACAGGTGTGAGCCACTGCACTCAGTTGCTTTTTTTCTTTTCTTTCTTTTTTTTTTTTTTGAGACAGAGTCTCACACTGTTACCCAGGCTGGAGTGCAATGGCATGATCTTGGCTCACTACAACCTCTGCCTACCGGGTTCAAGGGATTCTCCTGCCTCAGCCTCCCAAGTAGCTGGGACTACAGGCATGTGCCACCATGCCCGGCTGTTTTGTATTTTTAGTAGAGACAGAGTTTTACCATGTTGGAGAGGCTGCTCTTGAACCCCTGACTTCAGGCGATCCACCTGTCTCAGCCTCCCAAAGTGTTGGGATTACAGGCGTGAGCCACTGCACCCAGCCACTTTTTTCTTTTTCGTCTGAAACATTTTTATTTATCTTTCATTTCTGAAAGATATTTTTGCTGAGTAAAGAATTCTAGGTTGATTTTTAAAAATCTTTCAGCAATCTGAAGACTATTTTTTCTTGGTTGAGTAGTTTCTAATAACAAATCTAATGTAATTCCTGTCTTTGTTCTTTCCTGTGTATTATCCTTTTTTTCTGGCTGATATTAAGACTTGCACCTGGTTTCAGTAATTTTACTATAATGTGCCTTGGTGTGGTTACAATTTTATATTCCGCTTAGTGTTATTTGAATGCCTTGAATTTGTGGGTTTATAGTTTTTATTAAATTTGGGACTATTTCAGCCATTATTTCTTCAAATCTCCCATGTTCCTTTTAATATAGGCAAATTCATTTTCAGTACCAAGATGACACCCTCCTGAGGACTAAGGACAAAATGTACAGACAGGTCTTCCCATTCTGGCTGGTGAAAACAGGCACAATTTCCATTCATACGGGAGCTCCGGGAATTGTTTTTCCTGCCTTTTTTTGGTGGTTTGTTTTCCCAATTAGTTTCCAATTAGTCTCTTCTCAAATATGTGCAAATCAGTGCTCATCCAAAGAAGCAAAAGGACCCCTCTGTAGATATTTGGAGTTGTATGTCTATGTAGCTTTCCCGTTTCTGGTTCTCTGTCCTCCAAACTTTAGCTACGCTGGCCTCCCTGAATCCTGATATTTGTCTCCTCAAGTCAGCAGTATTGCTGGGCTTTGGGCTCTGCCACTGCCTGTCCTGTGGCCTGGAAACTGTTGCAAGGCAGTAGGCTGGGGCAATTAGATGGCTCAACTTGTTTACTTCTCTTACCTTAGCAATCAGTATCCTACACTGTCTATTGTCCAATGTCTGAAAACCATTGTTTCATATATTTTGTCAGAAAACCTATGTCAGAAAACTATTTTTTATTCCAGATGTTTAAGAGGGGAGGATAAATCCAGTCCCCATTACTTAATTGTTGTCACAGCAAATGTTCATACCTGGAAAGCATTTTAAAATACAGAGCCAAATTAATCTCTCAGAAACTCAGATCTAGTAGGTCTGGTATGGAATTCTGGACTCTTTTACTTATTAAAAAGTACTGAGATGATTCTGATACACAGACAGTGTTGTAAACTATATCTTGATACCTCAGGCAGAACCTTGTTCAGACATTTATTTTTGTTTTACTGAGGGGGAAGGCAAGATCATTTCATTTGAAAAACATTTCCTGGTTCTGAGTATAATGGGGGTACTTACAGCCAACCAATAATCCAGCTGAAAACAATTAGGAGAGCCAGCTAAAGCACAAAACATCTGTTTGAAGGCATCAGCGAGCTGCTGAAGCAACCAGGACTTATGAGGACACAATCTCAGAGAAGGGGAAACTGTATGTAGAGGTGAGCTGACATTCAGCAGTACCTTTGTTCCTTGGGGAAATTCTGGGCATAAGGCCAGAGTCTGAGTTTTGGTTCTGAGTACAGAAAGAGGCCCTAATAGGCAAAGACACCACCAGGGATGATTCTGCCAGTTCAGCAAGGTTGGAGAGACAAACTTAAGAACAAGAGGGGCCAGATTCCCAGTGAGAAGGGAGGGGTAAATAACTGACCCCAGTACTGTCAATCTCCCTCAAGTCATTTTCCAAATTCTGAAGATGCACGAGACAGAAGGTTAAAAAGCTAAGCAGAAAGCCTCTGAAAAGCAGAGTGAAGAGATTTTGACCGTCTCATGGTTCTGCAGAAACAAGAATTAGAGTTCAGTATCCATTGGGATGAAGGGTCCCAGGGAACACACACAACTTTCAGTTGGAACCCCCAGAGGCTTATGCTACTGGAAGCAGCAGCAGAAAAGAGGTGAATTAAATCTTGCCAAAATCCAACCCCAAGTTAACTCAGTCTCCGGTTGATTAAGGTGATTAGCTCTCACTCTAAATGCTTTGCAAAGGAGAGTGGGAATCCTTCTCTGGATGAAGATAATACTATCCTCTACAATTTTTCATACTTGAATGTATGACATTCTATTCTCAGACAAGCTAAGGGCCAGGAAAAAAAATGACCCAAACCAATGGAAAGAATATACAATAGAAATAGATCCACAGAAGATTCAGCTATTGTAATGATCAGAAAGAGCTTTAAAATGTCTAGGGTTAAAAAATATCTAGGATTGGTATGTTCAAGAAAAGAGAGGCAACAGCAGAGAAAATACATACATAAATAAATAATTTCTCCAAATGAATTTGATTTTAAGAATCATATGAAAATTCTAGAACTTAAAAATATAATAACCAAAATTAAGAACTCACAAATGGGTTTAAAAGTACACAATTAAATAGAAAATATACCGACTCATGCATAGAGAAAAAAAAGGTGGGGAAAAAGATGATGAGAAATACAGATGGTAAGCAATGAAAAATTCTGACATATGTATAATTTAAACCCTAAAAGGAAAGGAGAGAGAAGAGATAGTGACCAAGAATTTCCTAAAAGATATAAACCCACAAATGCAACGGACTCCGTGTACACCCATTGCACTCATGAACCTAAGTAGGACAAATACAAAGAAAACCACATGTAGACACATCATAGTAAAGCTGTTGACAACTAAAGATAAGAAAAAATCCTAAAAGGAGTCAAAGGCAAAAAGACATTACTTTCAAAGGAATAAAAGGGAGTGATAGAAATCAGAAGACAATGGAAAAACATCTTCAGAGTGCTGGGGAAAAAAAACAAAAAAACAAAAAAAAAAACCTTGACAAACCAGAATGCTATACCCAGCAAAAATACGAAGGACAATGCAAAGTTTTAGGCAATAAAACCCCACAAAAAACAAAAAGCAAAAACTCAAACAATCTTGGAGAGAACTTGTCATCAGACCTGCTGTAAAACAGAGGAATTATTCAAATAGAAGGAAAACCTTCTGACAGAAGCACAGAAACGCATATTGGAATGAAGAAAAATATAAGGATAAATATGTAGGTTAATCTAAATGAGTATTTATTGAACAGAACAATAAGTATAAATTCTTGTGGGGCTTAAAATACACACACAGTTAAAATCCATGACAACAATAAACACAGAAGGGAGATGGGTAGGTGGAGACACAGTATTTTAATGTCTTGGCATTACTGGGGAAGTGATAAAAATAATTATTTATTAGAAGGTAGTAAGTCAAAAAGCAATGTTGTAATCTCTAAAACTAGTAATGTATAATTTAAAAATTAATAGAGGGGGTTAATGATATAGTTAAAATATTTTAATTAATTCAAAAGAAGGCAAAAAGCAGAGAACAAGGGATGTGAAATAGGTGATCCAAAATAAATGGTAAGATGTTGGGCATACATCCAAATATACCAGTAATTATATTAAATGTAAATGGACTAAAGATTTTTCCTGTTGAAACCAGGACAGAGCAATCTTCCAATTTCAGGCTGGCATGGACTCTGTATAAGACATAATTAACAAGTACAAGTGAAAAGGCAGGGATTCCTAAAGCAAAATATGCAAGGGGGAAATAACCTTTAGCTGCCAGCTCCACAGGGCTGAATCGAGTAAAGTTTGAGCTAAGAAAAACTATCCTTTCAGAGTGCAGATTGCTTTTTAACTTGCAAATGATGAAGACTTTAATCTGTCTTTGTTGCAAGATTTTTATTTTGAGAAGACCTCCTGAATGTGCCATTTAGTTATGCAAATGTAAAGCAGAGATTCTTTATGGAAGCTGTGTGAAAAGCTCAACTATGCTTTGTTGTTACAAATTGTTTTAAATTCTTGCTACTGTTTAATCCCCAGTTTGGTCTTTTCAGAGGGATGGCTGTGGCCAGTTTTCTTCCAAATTATCCAAAAGTAAACACAACTCATCTCTGTATTATTTTTCTTCTGAAGGGCACACACTGTAGTCTCACATGAAGAACTCATTGTCTTTGTATTAATATGACTTTACCTGCCCTCTTTGGGAAATAAAAATCTGCCTATTCTACTAAAAGAGAATATATATAATTTTCTTTTTTTCTGGAGGCGATTTCATTACAAACAGGGACCATTTTACCTGAGAATGTGTCTATCTGATTCATCTGGGATGAAAGCGATCCTTTCTATTGGATTATTACGTATTCCAAATTTCTCTACTGCTTTGGAGATTGGGCTTGGAAGTAGGTGATGAACGGCAACTCAGTCAACCTCACTACATTACACTTCTGTTTCTGTCAGTGTCAGGATATTGATTTGGCTGGACCATCATCTGAAAAGTTATTATTCTTATTGAATGGTCCAGAGTCTACGGTATGGAAGGTAGGGCTACAGATTAGAGTGGAGACGGGACAGATAGAAAAGTCTGAGTTCCCTCTCGCTGTGTCTCCCAGGCTGGAGTGCAGTGGCGATCATAGTTCACTGCAGCCTGGAACTCCTGGGCTCAAGCAGGCCTCCGGAGTAGCTGGGTTACAGGAGCGCCCCACCACGACCGGCTTTCTTAACGGCTTAAAAAATTGTTCATTCACGAGCAACATTTTTTTTTAAAACCATCTACTACAGTACTTGTACAACATTATTCTAAGCGCTGGAGATGCAGAGTCATTATAGGAGAGTATTTACCAGGAAATGTATTCGGAATATATAGATAGATAGACCACATATAAGTGCAAAATGAGTAGAGCAAATGATACTACTACATAAGTTCAGAAGAGGAAGTCAGCATGGAAGTTAAGGCAATGGGTGAGAGGGAGGCCCTTAAAAGCTAAAGCTGAGATACAATGAGGTATTGGGGGTGACAGTCTAGGTGGGGTCGGTCGTACGGGGTTGGGCACAGGGCAGAGAAAGGTCTGGCAGCAGGATACACTTCCATGTAAACGATTAAACATTTAGTATGTCTTTTTCATGTCTACTGTCTTTCCAGTGAACGCAGAAAAAAAAAGTATGACTCGGCCAGGTACAGTGTCTCACACCTGTAATCCCAGCACTTTGGCAGGCCGAGGAGGCCGGATCACTTGAAGTCAGGGGTTCGAGACCAGCAGCCTGGCCAACATGGTGAAACCCCGTCTCTACTAGAAATACAAAAATAAGCCAGGCATGGTGGCGGGCGCCTGTAGTCCCAGC
>NW_012107186.1:400530-401807 GCF_000951045.1 Mandrillus leucophaeus
AGCCCGCGCCGCCCTGGAGCCGGCCCCCAGAGCTTAGGGTGCGGAGCTGGGCCGGGGCGATGCACCGCTCTGAACTCCTTCACGTGATTTCATTGTTAACTTGTGCTCTGGGTCTGTTTCCATCGCGTGGAAACGGCGCAGCGCCCATCGGCGTGCTGCGGGGCTGTGCGGATCCAAGTTTTTAAAGTTTCTTGCTCTTTGAAAAGAGAGCGCGAAGACGTGTTTGGGGGTGGGGAATGGGGACGGGAAGGACTGTCGGAAGCGAGTTGCGCTCGCTCTAGCCGCTAGTGTACTTTCCGGGAGTTAAGATCCGAGGCTGCAGGCGCTTGACTTTCCGAAGACCAGGAGACTGATGACAATCCCGGCCGGAAAGACAATGAGTGACTGTCACTCATTTTTTTTTACCTGCGAAGCTTAGTTAATTAGGACGTTCGTTCCCAGCTTCTTAAACTCAGGTTGTAGCTTCTCTTTTAGTTTAGACTTAATATCTGTATAATGAGCTTGCTTGGAGTAATAATACTCTGATATCTACCCTCTTGAGACCCTCACCAAATTGAAGCATAGCTCTCCCAGGGGGCTTCTATTTAGGCAGCTAATTTAAAAACAAATCTTGGCTCAGGTTTGAATGTTTGCTTCACTCTTTTCTTTCCTATCAGAGTTAATAGTAATATCTCTTTCCTAGTGTGAATTAGTTTTCCGTTTGATTTTAATGTCAGTACTAAGAATAGTTGCTGTGGGAGCCATTTGTCTAGCATTGTTTATATTGTAATGCAAATGATCTCTAGAATGAGAGCAGAAGTTCTAAAAAACACTTCAGTTAAACTTAGTTTTCGAAGTAAAAGAGTTAGATTCAGAATTCAGTATTTTAGTGATTAAATAAAATTGCAAGTTAGATTCAGAATTCAGTATTTTAGTGATTAAATAAAATTGCATCTACCAGATTCTTTTGTAGGGATACTTACTTTGATTCAGAGAGACAGTATGTTTGTGTTTATGTTTTATTAGTGTTCGTTTCAGGACAGCAATCTTGAATTTATATCTTTATTATTTGGGTGTCTCTTTAGACCCACAAGTAGCCGGTACATTTCTTTTTCTGTACTGTACATTTGACATGTAGTATGTGCGTTGACCCCAGTGATTCTGGGCCTTCCTCACGTCTAGTTTTCCTGTCTATGGATTACTTATATGCAGTTTGACAGTTGTGACTCTCTTCAACATATGGATAGAAACATCTTAGTTTGGATTAGGAGAAGCTATCAGCATATAATTCTTAAAAT
>NW_012107186.1:404617-405482 GCF_000951045.1 Mandrillus leucophaeus
AAAAAAAAAAAAAGACTCAATCTCTGCATCAAGTACTTTAAACTAAATGAAAGGCAAGACAAAGAAACGTCCATGCAGCCAGTAGAGGACAGGCAGGCCATGAAGTGCCTGCTCCTGGTTCCGCCCTAAGTACGGACAAGAGTTCTGCACAGGGCAAGAAGGGAAGACCGGCTTTGGAATAAGACAAATCTCAGTCCCAGGCTCAGGTGCGCTCCACACACTAGCTGTGTGACCTCGTCCAAGTCACATGACCCAGGTCTGTGGAGTTTCCCATAAAATAGCTCTAGTGAGGTCCAAGGACCCTCTCAGCTGCTGGGGGAAGGAAGAAATGAAGTCACTGCTGAAAGGCTTAAGACGGGTGCCTCTCGTTCCACCCTCTCCCCAATCTTCCCACCAACAGAGAGAGCCGTCGGGGGCTGAGACGAGCAGCCAGGGGTGAGGACGGGAAACCGCCTCCTCGCAGCCCTCCAGGCCCCGCCCTCGGGCGGACCCCGGTCTCGGGCTCCGGACAGTCGCTCTGCAGGCAAATGAGTGGGGAGGGAGAGCTCACTAACTGTAAACAGACGCCGCTGAGAGTTCCCATCCTGCGTGGCTGCCGGATTTCCGTGCCACACTGAAGCCACCCCACCCAGGCGCCTGCCCTCAGTTTCCCCAGTGGTGGCATGGGGTGCACCAGCTCCTCCTCTCGCAGGTCGCCGTCTGACTTAAACGCGTGAGAAGGTACAGAAACAGCCGACGCTCAACGGCCTCCAGCCCCACGGAGTCCTCCTCCCACCCTGGCTTTGGCCTTTTGTACCGGCCTCACGTGACCCCGCCGGCCGGCTCTTCCCTGCTGCCCCGCCCCGCCCTCCGCCTAGCACTAATG
>NW_012107186.1:407938-414439 GCF_000951045.1 Mandrillus leucophaeus
TGAATGTAAGGAAACATCTTAGTTTGGGTTAGGAGAAGCTATCAGCATATAATTCTTAAAATTTGAATGTAAGTGAATTATTGTTAAATTCAGGCAGCACTTTCACACTAGGCTATTTTCAATAGTATTTTTGTTTCCATTAGGAAAGATTAAGGTAATACTATACTTAAATTATAAACTGGGTGTGCATATTGTATTCATTGTTTCTTTTCATATAAGAAATAGCTAAAATTTTCTCAATCGTTTTCTGCCTATCTTATTGACTGTTTTTGTCCACTCTGAATGTCTAGAATTTTGAAAGATGAAAGATTCACTCTTACTTTCATTGCAGGATTCTTTCTACTAATCCAGATACTTGTTGAAGTGCTGACTAGTTTCTTGGGGAAAGATGTCAAGGAAGAGTTGAAATTCCTAGACTGGTGAGCAGAGATTGCGGAGTACAGAATAGCCATCACCCCCTCTGGTTAGTGGTAGCTTAAGGTCATTCTTAGAACACTCATCGTGTTTCCTCATTGTATCCTAATTACTCATGTTTTTTTTTCTTTTGTTTTTTATCCCAATGGTTTACATACATGATTGTTTTGGAATGTTAATAGATAAGTTTGGAAATTGGCAAAGGTGCCCACTAAACACTTGCTGTTTGATTGCTTTAAGATGAGGATGCTTATTTTTGTTCGAAGTAGGTGTTGGTAGAAAACTGACCTTATTTTCATTGCTTTTCAGGCATAAGATGCACATTTTTCTGCTCTGAAGCCGGGAATGAAATATTCTTGAGTTCTTACAGCTTTATGACAAGACCTATGTGTGGTGCTATTGAGAAATTCATTGGGAAGTTGGAAGACATTTCAAACAACAGGTTGTTTTGGTTTCTGTAGTACAATTGGGGAGGCATTCTGTTTTGTGAAAGGAGGAAGGACTTAGGCCAGAAAACTTGTATGCTATGGTTAACTGGTTCCCAGCCTCCGAGAATCTTGGTTTCCATGGTGTAAAACTTACTCAGCATCAGGATAAGGGATAACGACTCTATGGATATACAGAATCCTTCACCATGGTAAAACTCGCAAACCCGCTTTATACTGAGTGGATTTTGGAGGCCATCAAAAAAGTGAAAAAGCAGAAACAGCGTCCTTCAGAAGAAAGGATATGCAATGCTGTGTCTTCATCCCATGGCTTGGATCGTAAAACTGTTTTAGAACAATTGGAGTTGAGTGTTAAAGATGGAACGATTTTAAAAGTCTCAAATAAAGGACTCAATTCCTATAAAGATCCTGATAATCCTGGGCGAATAGCACTTCCTAAGCCTCGGAACCATGGAAAATTGGATAATAAACAAAATGTGGATTGGAATAAACTGATAAAGCGGGCAGTTGAGGGCTTGGCAGAGTCTGGTGGCTCAACTTTGAAAAGCATTGAACGTTTTTTGAAAGGTCAGAAGGATGTGTCTGCGTTATTTGGAGGCAGTGCTGCCTCTGGCTTTCACCAGCAGTTACGATTGGCTATCAAACGTGCCATTGGCCATGGCAGACTCCTTAAAGATGGACCTCTTTATCGGCTCAACACTAAAGCAACCAATGTGGATGGGAAAGAGTGTTGTGAGTCTCTTTCCTGTTTACCTCCAGTGTCCCTTCTTCCACATGAAAAGGATAAGGTAAGAATGGCATATGCCTCCGGGTTTATAGAGCTGATGATATAGGATGCTACAAATTCACATTTCTGGGAAGTTATATTCAAGTTTTTTGTTTGGAGGCTTTAGTGGAGTCATCACCTCTGGTTTTTTATTGGTGAGTTGTAGCTATGAGAACATAGATTTGTTCTGGTACTTTGAAATATTTGAAGCCTAAGATAAAAATGTAGAATGTTAATCTTCCTAGAAGAACTTTTTTACATTGCAATGAAAAAGTGGCATATTAGTTTAAAACCTTTTTTTAAAAACTTTTTTTTATTATTTTGCTTGAGGAGTAGTCCAGCGTGAGACCATAAAACTTTTAACTAAAGGTTCTTACAATGCCTTACTACTGGAAGTTGATGAGCAGCCAAATCCTGGAGACTTGAATTTGAAACAAGCAGATGACTCTGAGAACCTGTCTTTTTCTATTTTCCATTTTGTTGCAGATTACTCGTTAGACAGGAATGAGACAGATTCTCATGACCCATAGGCGCAACTAAGCAAACTTAGCAATTCTTGTTTCTGCTGTTTGTATTATAGCTTTCCATCATGTATTATGGCTTTGCATATGATCAAGTCCTGAATGTTGTTATTTATGACAGCTGTAGTTGCATGGGACAGGAATACAGTATCCTAAATTAGAAGAGTTCTGGAGGGCCTGGTACAGTAGTTCATGCCTGTAATCCCAGCGCTTTGGGAGACTGGGACAGGAGGATGGCTTGAGCCTAGGAGTTTGAGCCCAGTCTGAGCAATATAGCGAGACCCCAGGTCCACCAAAAATAGAAAAATTAGCCAGGTATGGGCACGCCTGTAGTCCTAGCTACTTGAGAGGCTGTGTTGGGGAGGATTGCTTGAGTACAGGGGTCTGAGGCTCCAGTGAGCTATGCTCTCACCACTGCACTCCAGCCTGGACAACTGAGTAACACCTGTTCTAAAAACAGAAAGGTAAAGTTCTGGAGAGTTGGAAGTTTTGATGCCCAGGTGTATACTTTACTCTGTTGTGTTTTAGGATGTTATTGTGTATAGTTGAAAGTACGACTTCTTAAACAGTAAATTTTGGTGCTTAAATAGATATTTGCAGATTAGGAGAATTTTGTTAGTACCTGTTTTTTACATTGATCTAGTATCTTAGCTGTAAATTTTCTTGAGGTGCTTAGAGCAGTGATGCTTTAAGTTGCTGCACACCTTGGTAGACATAAGTAAAATGGTCTTCATTGCTTAAGATGATGGGGGTACTCCTAGGGTGGAAAGATGGTAAAGTTAACATTGAATGTATTTTGAAAATTTGAGATTTGATCTAAATTTGTTGTATTATTAGCAGCCCACTGAATACCTGGAGATTTTTCTTCAATAATTGAAAATTAACAGTATTTTTCTTTGATGAAAGTTTTAGAGATCTATTCTAGGGTTCAATTTTCCCTGGGAACCTTGAAATAAAACATAATCTTGCTGTTATTACTCTTGAAATGATTCTCATATAGTCATGAATTGACAGAGAATCTCATTCATAAAATGGCTCTATATAATTTGAGCGTTTATTAAGAGTATGTATTAAAAATTCAACTCCTGACCTAAAGCGACCTGCCGACCTCGGCCTCTCAGAGTGCGGAGATTACTGGAATGAGCCACCATACCTGGCCCCATTTGCTTTTGGAGAAATAAAGTGAGAAAAACAAAAGTGATTTAATAATTGAAAAAATGAAAAAGAAATACCCATTTGCTTACATTGCTTTCATATATAGTTTTTTTTTTTTTTTAAGACGGAATTTCGCTGAAGTGCAAATGGCACTTGGCTCACCGCAGCCTCCACCGCCCAGGTTCAAGCAATTCCCCTGCCTCAGCCTCCCAAGTAGCTGGGATTACAGGCATGCACCACCATGCCTGGCTAATTTTGTATTTTTAGTAGAGACAGGGTTTCTCCCCGTTGGTCAGGCTGGTCTCAAACTCCCAACCTCAGGTGATCCACCCACCTCAGCCTCCCAAAGTGCTGGACCGCGCCCTGCCTATAGTGTTGTTAACTGAAGTAACTCAATTTAGACATGTGGGAAAATAGAGTTTGTTTCTTTGAATAAGTAGACTTGTATGTGTACTGATCTCTTTGGAAAACTAATTTCATGATAACATCTATTAAATTAGAGTTGATGAGCTCTGTTCTGTATTTTTAAATGGAGTCTTATTTTCAGTAGTGAATTACCTGTGTGACTTCCCCCAAAGAAAGGAAAAGTTTACATTCAAAATCGTAATACAGTGAACTCTAGGGTGAGGGATTATTCCTTTGAACAGATTATCTCTGCCCCTTTTATTGTATTTTAACTATTTTCTTTCTTTCAAACTACGCAGTCAGTTCATATGCAGAACTGGTGGTTTGCTGTTACGAACCTAGATGTTCTCAAAAAAAAAAAAAAAATTATCCAGAGTTTATTTGACAGTGATGGAGAAAGGAAGGTGTATAGGTCAGAAGTAGTTTCACTTTTAGGCATTAATTGGTTTGGCATATAGTCGTTGAACACCTACTGTGGACCAGGCAATCTGCTTGGAACAGAAACAGTTCTGTCTTTTCTGGGATGCTAATGCAGGGATTTCTATTAACCTGACCAACTGTAAGGTGAGGATGAAATTCAAAGACTGCGTGGAGTAACCTGAGCAAGTTCCTCTTTACTTTTTCCGGTTTCAATTCTACCTTTTTTTGTGTGTGTGATACTAACCTTTGGAAGGAATTGTATGTTAGATTTTCAGCAGTGGTTTTGATCCTTTTGGGAGATCAACTGTGTTGGAATACGTTTAAGAGTTTTTGTGAAGACATTTGAACTTTAGTCTGTATTCTTCTCACATTGATAAGTACTGAGGAGAATCCATGGGATACTATGATTAAAAGTCTTTTGGCCGGAACTGGTGGCTCAGGCCTGTAATCCCAGCACTTTGGGATGCCGAGGGGGCAGATCACCTGAGGTCAGGAGTTCAGGACCAGCCTGGCCAACATGGTGAAACCCTGTCTCTACAGCAGTACAAAAATTAGCCTGGCATGATGGGGTGGGTGCCTGTAATCCTAGCTACTTGGGAGGCTGAGGCAGGACAATCGCTTGAACCTGGGAGGTGGAGGTTGTAGTGAGCCTAGATTGTGCCTCTGCACTCCAACCTGGGCAACAGAGCAAGACTCCATCCCAAAAAAAAAAAAGTTTTTAACCCATGTTATAAGGGAAATTTTTGAGCTAACTTTAGAGTGTGGTAGTTCATGGTGAGTTTATTTATTTGTTTATTTACTATGTGCCAGGCGTTACTTTAATGCTGTACGTATATTAACTCATTTAATCTTCTAACATAAGTAGCTACTGTTAGGTTAGCTAGCTGTTAATAACATAACAGTACTAGCAGTGAAATAGGTACTTTTATTTTACAGGTGAAGAAACTGAGGCTTAAAAGAGATTTCAGTAGCTTGCAGAAGTCACACAAATATTAGGTGGCAGAGCTAGGATTTGAATTTGGGCAGTCTGGCTCCAAATTCTTTCTAATAGCCATACTGACCACCTCTTAGGAGCAGTAACGTATGATGGCTATCACTGCACTCAAGTACAAACTCGTGAATGTCCTTGGTGTTAACTTCATAGCACATTTCCTAATTGTAAAAGGACAAATTCCCCCCCCACTTCGTTGTTTGTGTCCCTTTTTCTTTTTTGCAGAACAGATTTGAAAACTCACTTTGGACCAGTGATAAGAATGTGTTAGGAACCAAAGATTATGAGTAATCTAGTTTTGTATATCTGAGGTCCATTAAAAAAAGGTTTTGCCTACATGCCGTTTTTTTTCCCTTAAAGATAATTTCTATGCTTACTAGTTTTCATTTCAGTTGTCACTAACAGAAATTTTCTGATAGGCATGGTAGGGATCAGTTGTATGGCTATACCAGAGTGCTTTAATTTGGGACAGAAATACTGCTTTCCTTGAATCATGGGATTATAGGTGAGGAGAATAGTGTGTAACTGGCTTACATAGCAGCTTCCTCCTTGTAAATTTCTTTTTGATATATAGATATTACTGTAAGGTAATTTGTTCCATTTACTTCACTTATTCATTATTTATTTAGAAAACATTTGAATGCCTGCCGTGAACAGTGGATTTAGGACTTAGGTCCTGTGAGGGGATTAAAGCAGACAGAATAGAGATACAAAATACATTTTTTGAAAGCCTTTTTTAGTTTATGAACTGTTAATTTTTTTATATTATTATTTTTTCATACCAATTAAGTGTCATGACTTTGAGAAATAATTAGATGTTTAGTGGGCAAGGCAATTATTTGAGATTGTGATGGTCCATTTAAAAAATTATCTTTATATAGTGAGTCTTGGAAAGATTCAGTTTCCTTCCAAGAATAATTTTCACCTGATTTCAAACTTCTGAGTTCATTTCACACACTGACATAATTTACTTGAATATATATAGTTTGTGTTCTGTATTACTAGCCCAGAAAAGTATTCTCTTTCATGGTAATCAGCCAACTCATTAAAAGTGTTGTTATTTGGTGGCATAGTATTTTGGAACAGAATTACAATTTGCTAAAGCATTCAGTTGGAAAGGGAAGAGAGGTATTGTCAACTAATGTTATTGTTCAGGTTACTCCCAGCTAGGTAACCTGGAGCAGAAAGATCCAATGATAAATCTCTTTCCTTTCACTCTAAGTTACATCTCTATGGTCAACTCTTAGTAGAGTCAAAATTATTTTGTTTTATTGGAATTTATATTTTAAATTATAGAGTAAGTAGAGCGGAATTTGACTGGAATTTAGAATTTAAATTTTTGATGTAGAGATACTGATTAAAATGTGGATTTTTTTTTTTTTT
>NW_012107186.1:414489-442791 GCF_000951045.1 Mandrillus leucophaeus
CTTCGTTGTTTGTGTCCCTTTTTCTTTTTTGCAGAACAGATTTGAAAACTCACTTTGGACCAGTGATAAGAATGTGTTAGGAACCAAAGATTATGAGTAATCTAGTTTTGTATATCTGAGGTCCATTAAAAAAAGGTTTTGCCTACATGCCGTTTTTTTTCCCTTAAAGATAATTTCTATGCTTACTAGTTTTCATTTCAGTTGTCACTAACAGAAATTTTCTGATAGGCATGGTAGGGATCAGTTGTATGGCTATACCAGAGTGCTTTAATTTGGGACAGAAATACTGCTTTCCTTGAATCATGGGATTATAGGTGAGGAGAATAGTGTGTAACTGGCTTACATAGCAACTTCCTCCTTGTAAATTTCTTTTTGATATATAGATATTACTGTAAGGTAATTTGTTCCATTTACTTCACTTATTCATTATTTATTTAGAAAACATTTGAATGCCTGCCGTGAACAGTGGATTTAGGACTTAGGTCCTGTGAGGGGATTAAAGCAGACAGAATAGAGATACAAAATACATTTTTTGAAAGCCTTTTTTAGTTTATGAACTGTTAATTTTTTTATATTATTATTTTTTCATACCAATTAAGTGTCATGACTTTGAGAAATAATTAGATGTTTAGTGGGCAAGGCAATTATTTGAGATTGTGATGGTCCATTTAAAAAATTATCTTTATATAGTGAGTCTTGGAAAGATTCAGTTTCCTTCCAAGAATAATTTTCACCTGATTTCAAACTTCTGAGTTCATTTCACACACTGACATAATTTACTTGAATATATATAGTTTGTGTTCTGTATTACTAGCCCAGAAAAGTATTCTCTTTCATGGTAATCAGCCAACTCATTAAAAGTGTTGTTATTTGGTGGCATAGTATTTTGGAACAGAATTACAATTTGCTAAAGCATTCAGTTGGAAAGGGAAGAGAGGTATTGTCAACTAATGTTATTGTTCAGGTTACTCCCAGCTAGGTAACCTGGAGCAGAAAGATCCAATGATAAATCTCTTTCCTTTCACTCTAAGTTACATCTCTATGGTCAACTCTTAGTAGAGTCAAAATTATTTTGTTTTATTGGAATTTATATTTTAAATTATAGAGTAAGTAGAGCGGAATTTGACTGGAATTTAGAATTTAAATTTTTGATGTAGAGATACTGATTAAAATGTGGATTTTTTTTTTTTTTTGAGAGAGGGAGTTTTGCTTTGTTGCCCAGGCTGGAGTGCAGTGGTGCAACCTCCACCTCCTGGGTTCAAGTGATTCTCCTGCCTCAGCCTCCCGAGTAAGCTGGGATTATAGGTGCACGCCATCATGCCCGGCTAATTTTTATATTTTTAGTAGAGATGGGGTTTCCACCAGGTTGGCCAGGCTGGTCTTGAACTCCTGACCTCATGATCCGCCTGCCTTGGCCTCCCAAAGTGTTGGGATTACAGGCGTGAGCCACCGCGCCTGGCCAGGGATATATTTTTAAGTTACTGAAAGTTAAGAGTGATCAAGTTTTGATTTAGCTATTTGGAAATGACCTTTATAGTAGAGTAGTTTCACATTTTATATGTTAGAATCATGGTATTTTATAATTGTTAACCAATGTAAGCTTGGAAATTTCAATTTCAGATTCTTGCTTTGATACTGTATAAAAAAGAAATGAATAGTTGTCCATGCTGTTAAGTTCAGGGCTACGTGGACTGCTTGACGGAATGATTGATCACTTTGGAAAACAGAAAAACAAAAAATCTTCTGAAAGCAAAAGATAAAATATTGAGGATACAATGATGTGGTAAACATAGATATTGTAATATTATCACGTATGAAATGGATTGATCTCAATAATTGTTACATTTAATAATTTAAAAATTTTTTATGACATACATTTCTTTTTTTTATTTTTTCGAAATGGAGTCTTGCTCTGTCGCTTAGGCTGGAGTGCAGTGGCCTGATCTCAGCTCACTGCAACCTCCGCCTTCCAGGTTCAAGCAATTCTACTGCCTCCCCCGCCTGCCGGCTGTGATTACAGGCATGTGCCACCATACCCACCTAATTTTTGTATTTTTAATAGAAACGGGGTTTCCCCATGTTGGCCAGTTCTGTTCTGGAACTCCTGACTTCAGGTGATCCGCCCACCTCTGCCTCTGCCTCCACCTCCCGAAGTGCTAGGATTACAGACGTGAGCCACCACGCCCGGCCCATGCCGTACATTTCTGACATCATTGTTCATACCATTTGTTTGTGACTCCAAATGTACCAGGAGCAGTGGGCTAGAAATAAAAATTTGTTACTAACAAGTCATTGAGGTGGATTAATTGTAAATCTGGTTAGGAACTAACTTTGTCTCAGCAGATTTATTCTTTAAAAATTCAGAAATTGAAAAATAACTCCGAGATATGTTGTAAAATAGTATCTGTTTAAGTGCAATCAGCTGTACAGTTTTTTTTTTTTTTTTGGAGACGGAATCTCACCCTGTTGCCCGGACTGCAGTGCAGTGGTGCAACCTTGGCTCACTGCCTCCAGGTTCAAGCGATTCTCCTGCCTCAGTCTCCCAAAGAGCTGGGATTGCAGGCATGCGCCAGCACGCCCAACGAATTTTTGTATTTTTAGTAAAGATAGGGCTTCACTGTGTTGGCCAGGCTAATCTTGAACTCCTGACCTCAGGTAATCCACCTGCTTTGGCCTCCCAAAGTGCTGAGATTATAGGTGTGAGCCCCTGTACCTGGCCAAGTGTACAGATGTTTTTGATCTTGTAGCTCAATGATTTTTGGTAATTTTCAGCCCATGACACACCCCGAAATAAAACTACTGAACTACTAAAGCTTGGGTTAGCCATTACTAATCCAAAGTTCTATACCAAACCAATTTTTCTTTTCTTTCTTTCTTTCTTTTTTTTTTTTTTGAGACAGAGTCTTGCTCTTGTCGCTTAGGCTGGAGTGCAATGGTGCGATCTTGGCTCACTGCAACATCCACCTCCCAGGTTCAGGCGATTCTCCTGCCTCAGCCTCCTGAGTAGCTGGGATTATAGGCACCCGCCACCACGCCCGGCTAATTTTTTGTATTTTTAGTAGAGACAGGGTTTTGCCATGTTGGCCAGGCTGGTCTTGAACTCCTGACCGTAGGTGATCCACCCGCCTTGACCTCCAAAGTGCTGGGATTACAGGTGTGAGCCACCACACCCAGCCACCAATTTTTTTATACTTACAACCTAGACATTTTTCTAGCGACTGAGTACTTTACTCTTTCTTGGTCTACCTTCCAATTGGTGAAATAAAAGAAGAAATTAATGAAGACATCAGGTACCACAGATGGCTTCAGGAATAGAAATCTAGAGGATCTAACCATCTTAACTTCGTTTTTTCTTTGCCCTACATCAGTAGGCTAAGGGAATGTAAAGAGTTGCTTATAGAAACCTATTAATAGCTAACATTTGTTAAGGGCTGATGATGTGTTGGAGACTTTTTTTTTTTTTTTTTTTTGAGACGGAGTCTCGCTCTGTCGCCCAGGCTGGAGTGCAGTGGCCGGATCTCAGCTCACTGGGAGACTTTTTAAGAGCTTTAACGTGTACTTTCTTATTGAAGTCTCAAAAGAACTCTATTATGATTAAGTTTTATAGGCAGATGATGTTTATTTAATAGGTATTTAATAGTATTTAATAATACAAGTTTTCATGTGTCTTGTAGAAAAGTAAATGAAAAATGAATATAAGGAAATGCAAAATACATTAAGTTTCTTTTTTATCCTTGCTGCCTGTTTTTCTTTAGTTCATCCTGGACATGTGGGCCAATACTTTTTTTGTTACACTTACGTTTAATACTAGGAGAGCAAATACATAACAGGAACTGTGATGAATCTGCAAAGAAAATTTATATCATTCAGTCTTCTTGAAGCTGTAAGAATCTCCTTAACATCTTTTAGATTTATTTTCTCTTTGCATTTAAAGTTTTAGAGAAAGTATATTTGTCATACCGACTTGGTTCTTAGCTATGTAAGAGGACTAAAATCTAGGTGCCAAGTTTGCTGGTTTAAATAGAATTAAAAATTTATTTTTTTCTGGTGTCCTGGAGAGTGTTTCTTAAAATTATAATAATGAGTACTTTTCATGCTCTGATTTATGTATAGGAATTATTAAGAGCTTCATTCTGATAAAGTTGTTTACCAGTTGGCTACTCAGGGGTGGAGTCATTTCACAAAGGATCTGCAGCGAGTGAATTAGACCAAGAGTAACTTCACCCTTCTGCTTGTCCCAGCTGGAGCAGGATTAGGACTCATTCAGCTGCAGCTGGTTCCCAGGAAAATGAAAGCAGTTCCTTCTGGTTTTTTCCTTTCACATGAAAGTCATAGTTCCCAACAGATGGCTTTCATCAGCCCTGTACATGTATCTTTAAATTCAAGGCCAAGGAATTACTTTCAACTTCATTAGGGAACAGGTGAAGAAACCGTTTGTAGTGTGGCACTATTTTGTTAGGGGTTGAAATTAAGCATAGAGATTACAGTAGTATGCCATTCCGGGTCAAAATAGTTTTTAACTGTCAGCAATTAAACAAAATAAGACTGCTAAGGAGAAGTAAGTCTGGCTGTAGTGTTGATTGAGATATCTTTTATGGTTTAATTCTATTATGCTTACAAAATACAGATTATTAGAAAAAAAGACTTGTATCTTCTGCATTTTATTGAATGTTGAGCCAGTAGCTATTTTGGATCACAGTGATTCTAATCTGATTTCACAAATAATAGGGAAATTTGAGAGCCAAAGACGTTGAAATGCCTTGTCCAGTGCCACACAGCAAGTTAATACCATCTGGGAGAACTGGTCAGGCCCTTCTCAGTTCTGTGCTTTTTTCATTATGCTGTAGTACTGCTTTATGGCCTTAGAGAGCAGTGAGCCTAAAATAATTTAGTTAGAATTCTCTTCCTTAATGGAAACCATAGAATAAATCTTGTCTAGAGAATTTTGGTGGTATTGTAAGCCACAAGTATATAAATCTGCTATTTCAGTGTGTGAAAATAGCTATACACTCTTGTTAGAGTTTTGAAACAACTTTTTGGGAAAAGACTGCTTTCTTATGGCCCAAATGAGAGGAATCAAGGTTTTCTTAAGTTGTTGGCTAAATATTAGAAGAGGAACGTGTTGAGCTACCTTAATGCTGGAAGAAAAAGTACTCCTTGAGTTTTGGAAAAAAAAGTCAATTTAAAGGTAAGTCTAATTTTCAGTAGGTCTGCAACACAAATGACCTCTGAGTGACTTGGATAGTTGGTTAGAATTTAAAATTCTTGAGACTGAGCTAGAGATAGCAAGGTACAAACCTTTCTATTGATGAAGTAATTTTTACCAAAGACGTTAAATATGGGTGGACCAAAAGTATATAGTCTAGCACTTCTATAAACATAGCGTCTGGGAGGAGCTTGAAAGAGTTGTAATGTTACCTGTAAACAGACCATGTGGGGAAGACCGCAGACAGCGCCTCATTTTTTCTTTATTGGTCTTTATGACTAACATTTCATCTCTGCATCACTTGTGCTTTGTTGTAAAACTTAACAAGTACGTTAGAATAGTGGCAAATAAAGGATAAGTTATTTGTAAAATAACTGGGCGATTTTAAGATTATAGGTGTAACTTGTTAAGAAGAAGATAACTGGTGTGGAAATAAAATCTGGCAGCCAAACAAAAAAAAACTTTTAATATGTGAAAGAATATAATAGTTGCTTCTTTTGCCGTTTACCATTTATGTAGAATAGGTGATTCCGCAGATCTAGAGGTGCTGTCAGACTTGTACTATGGGCTGCGTTTTCCTCCAGAGAATTGTGAACTGTAGTTGACCTGGAGAGCTGCTAAGTGTTGGTTTTCAATTCTTTGAGCTTAGTAAAGTCTAGGTTCCTTTTTTCTTAGTCATTGGGTACAGTGAAGCATTTAACTCCTGAGTTTTCTAGAACCTTTAACAGAACTCTCAGAAACATTATTATTATTTTTGTGTGTGGAGTGTGATTCTGTACTTTAATGGTTTTCCAATTTTTCTATTCAGGGCATCTTTAAATATCTTAGTATTTAGACCCTCTTTCACCATCTTCCTGCCTTACTTTTTTCCATGCCACTCAGTTTTTCTTTAATTCTGTAATATAAATCCAAAGCCCTATTCTTTGGAAAGCAGTGGTTCCTGGCACTAATTTCACTTTAGCATTAGCTGAGGAAGCTTACAATATAAATACCAAACCAGTTAAATTTGACTAGTAGTGAGGCCCAGGTTTCAGTTTTTTTTTTTTTAGAATGTTTATCTGATGTGCAGCTGGGGTTGAGAACCATTGCTCTAATGCTTAGAACAAACATCTCTGTAGTGAGGACTGCCTAAGAGTCAGGAGACAGAAGAAGCAGGTACTTTTTAGCCTCATAATTGACATTCATACAAATAGATGAAATAGCATACTTCACACACACCCTCATGAACACACTGTGGACCCAGGACAGTGTACTTCTGGAAATATACATTCTGTTTTATTGTCTTCCCTGGCTGTAACTGCTCTAATCTTCCACCTTTCTTTCTCCTTACTCTCACTGCTTTATCTCATGAAGATCTTTTGTGGTATATAGTTGCGAGAAAGTTACCTGCATGATTCCGACAGGTGCCCTCCCATCACTCTGATACTGTTCTCATTGCTTGGCCTTATGGCACATCCTCACTCACTCACTACTACTGCATCATGTTGGCAAACTCCAGTCATTTACCTTCTCTGCTTTTCTTTTTTTTGAGACGTAGTCTTGCTCTGTCACCCAGGCTGGTGTGCAGTGGTGCAATCTCTGCTCACTGCAACCTCTATCTCCTGGGTTCAAGCGATTCTTCTGCCTCAGCCTTACAAGTAGCTGGGATTACATGTGCCTCCTACCACGGCTGGATAATTTTTGTATTTTTTTTAGCGGAGATGGGGTTTTACCATGTTGGCCAGGCTGGTCTTGAACTCCTGACCTCAGGTGATCTGCCCACCTCGGCCTCCTAAAGTGCTGGGATTGCAGGCGTGAGCCATTGTGCCCACCCTGTCTGCTTTAACTTTGGGGGACATCTCATGACCATGTGGTGGTGGGATGCCACTTACAAATTTGTGGCCTCCAATCTCAACTCTACCCTCTGCTTGAAGATGAATGTCTGTGTATAGTCTCTTCTGTCTGCAGAAATTCAGTATTTCCTCCCACCTTTTTTTTTCTCATTTTCAGTAGATACTCTCATGTGCTACATCATAGAGATAATGGAATCTGTCCAGTTGAGTTCGTTGAGTTTATACCCCCTCGTGCCGTCCTAAATACATCTGTGCTTATTTCTGCCCCCTTTGCTACCTTCTCATAGGACAGTGAAAGAAGCGTGAAAGGCTCATCTCTCCATTCTTTTTCAGGACCCCATTCTCTCCTACCTCAGGGGCCGTGTGCCATCAAAAGTAGTCACATTTTTTGACTCGGTCTTTCTCTCTCACTTCTTAGTCCTTAGCCAGCGGAAGCCTCTCCCATTAGAGTAAAAACAACAAAAAAACCACTGCAGATCCTTCTTTCTATGTATACCCTGTCTGTTTCTTTTCATTTTTAAACTTCTTGAAAAAAGTCTATCTTCATTCCACGTCTGCTGCAATCTGGCTTTTGGCCCTAGAGCAGCACTATTTGAAACTGCTCTTGTGGACAGTTTTCAGTCTTATTTTACCTGAGCTCTCAGCTGCATTTAGGGTTCGTTGACCATTCATTCTTCCCTTTACTCTGGGATAATTCTTAAATGTCTCCCCCGTCTTCCCATCTTTCTGGTAATTCCTTTGCAGTTTATTGACATTTTATCTTTTGCCTGTATCCTAGATGTTGGATTCCGTAAGGTTCTGTTCTTCACTCGTTTCTTATTGTTTCAACTTTCCTGAGTTGTCTCTAGACCTCTGTGTTCTGTACTGATGACTCTAATTTCATATCTTAATTTGAGAGCTCTCTTCTGATCTCTGGACTTGTATATTCCATTGTGTAGTATTTTATGTATGCTCCCAGGCTGACTTCAAGAGCTGTCTTCATCTCCATCCTGCATATATCTGTACACACTTGCATCATAGCCCATTTTACATAGTATTTTTTTAGCCTGTCTCCTATTAGTGACTTTGGGTTCTTGTTTTTCATTTTTGTATTTCCATCTATCTGTCAGTATCTGGTTGTTTTGTTTGTTTGTTTGTTTTTAATTAAAAAAATTGTGTAGGATATCAGATTCACGATGGCTCAGATGGAATTTATCAACTTCCTTTAACTGGCTGTCATTTCTTACGGTTGTAAGAGCCGTTGCCATTGACTCTGATGCTTAAAATGGAAACTTTGGTGTCATCTTCCATACCTCACTTATCTGTCTTTTGGATTCAGTTCTATTCCATCCTGTCTTCTGTCTTATACTTTTTAACATATTTTATTTAACCTCTTGTGTATTCGAGGTCCTTTGTTAGAGCAGGTCCTCATCATTTCTCTCCTGATTACCTTAGTAGTTTCTTCCCATTGATTTTCCTTCCTCCAGTATCTTCTTCGTCTAGTCCACATTATTGCCAAAATGATTTTATTAAGAAGTGATTAAGAACACAGGCACAAAGACCAGACCATCTGGGCTTTCTATCCCACACTGGGACTACTTGCTTTATGACCTTGGGTAATTTGCCTAACCATTCTTTGCCCCATTTTCTTCTATAAAATGGGAATAATACAGTGCTTATCTCATAGTGAAGTTGTGAGAATTTAATGAGTTAATATATATCTGGGCTAACAGAACTTTGTGCAGTTATAGAACTATTCTGTATCTGTACTGCCCTCTGTGGTAGCCAGAGCCGTGTGTAGCTATTGAGCTCTTGCAATATGGCTATTTGAGGAAGGAGCTGAGTTTTAAAAATTTTATTTAGTTATAATTTAATTGAAATAGCCACGTATGTCTAGTAGCTGCTATAATGGACAGAATATGTAAAGTCCTTAGAAATAGTGTTTAGCACATATGTACTCCATCAATGTTAGCTATTATTACCATTTTTCTAAAATTAAACTTCTCTGCTTAAAATCCTTCAGTGCCAAATTCTGCAATATAGTATATTTGAGTTGTAACCCATTCCCCTGTGTTGCTCCAGACTTGTCAGTTGCCACTTCTTCATAATGCCCTCTGTGTTCCACTATACCAGTTCTCAAAGTGTGGATGTGGAGGACTAGCACCAGCAATAGCGTCCCCCAAAAACTTGTTTGAAATGCAGATTCTTGAGCCATATTCCAGGCCTATTCAATCAGAAACTGAATTTGGGGCTTTGCAACCCGTATGCGAATAAGTCCTCCAGGCGATTCTGATGCACACTTAAGTTCCAGAGCCATTGTATTGCATCAGTCTCCCTGCAGTTCTTCAGATCTGCCTTGTTTTTCCTTGCCCCTATATTTTTCTCCTGTCTGGAATGATTATTATCCATTCTTTCTTCCTCATTAATTAGTGCTTCAACCTTGCAGACTTAGTTTAGTCAAGTTTCTTTGTTTCTTCCACCTTATCAGCCTGCTCCCAGGCTGACTTCAAGAGCTGTCTTCATCTCCATCCTACATATATCTGTACACACTTGCATCGTAGCCCATTTTACATAGTATTTTTTTAGCCTGTCTCCTATTAGTGGATTTAGGTTCTTGTTTTTCATCTTTGTATTTCCATCTATCTGGCAGTATCTGGTTGTTTTGTTTGTTTTTAATTTGTTTTAATTAAAAAATTTTTAAGTGTTTTGTTTGGGTTGTTTCATATGTATTAAGCATCTTCCAGGGACCGGCACAGTGATTAGGAGTGACAGAGTAGGTAAAGCAGACATCGTCTCTGTAATAAATACACATAGTGATAAGTGCTCTGATGAAGTAAAATAGAGCACTGTGGAAACACAGAGGAGGGGGTGGAGAAAGTCAGGGAAGTCTGTTCAGAGGAAGTCACATGTGAGGTAAGTGAAGTGGGGAAGCAAATGGGTGGGGTGGGAAAGAGAGTAGTTCCTGAAAAGGGAACAGCATGTACAAAGGCCTAGAAGCAAAACATTGTATGCACGTAGTAACTGTTTAATTGGATATGAGTTTTAAAAATCACATGTCTAACTTTTAGGTCTCGGTTTCGAAGACACCACCCTTCCCAGCAAACATTGCATTTTATATGCTTCTGTATTTTTAAAGCAGTTTTCATACTTGATATCACACTTTGAGTCGATGGTTATGGTGTGATAGGGTAACTTCCAAGCCAGAAGGATACATCTTTTTTACTTATTGCCTTTTAAAGCAGAAAAAAGGATTTGTTTTGTCTGAAAATTAATCTACAGGGCTAGGAACACATCAGTGGTAACAGAGGTAAACACATTACTCTTAATGAGTAAGAATAGCCAAGGTTTGGCCGGGCATGGTGGCTCACGCCTGTAATCCCAACACTTTGGGAGGCTGAGATGGGCAGATCACGAGGTCAGGAGTTCGAGACCACCCTGGCCAACATGGTGAATGTCTCTACTAAAAATACAAAAATTAGCCGGGCATGGTGGTAGGTGCCTGTAATCCCAGCTACTCGGGAGGCTGAGGCAGGAGAATCGCTTGAACCTGGGAGGCAGAGGTTGCAGTGCGTTGAGATGACTGCCACTGCACTCCAGGCTGGGCAGCAGAGCAAGACTCCATCTCAAAAAAAAAAAAAAAAAAAAAAAGCCAAGGTTTTAAACAAGCTTTAGACCATTGAGAAAGCATATCATTAGGAAGGCTGAAGGCAGCCAGCGTGCCAACTGCAACTGTTGTCACTTTTTTAGCCTCCCTCTGTATTGGCTCTTCTTGCTCTTGTTGCTGCCATCCCATGCTTCCTGTTGTTCTCATTAGCCCTCCATTGTAAGAGTAACGTGGCATTTGTTAATGTGCTGTGCAAGCTCCAACTATTAATTTGCTACTGAATATTTCCTTTTGTCTCTTTGAGACTTTATGTAATTTTTAGTAAAATAAAAACTCTCCTTTTGCTCTCTTTGAATTCTTTGTAAGTGGGTTGTCTTCGTAATTTATTAACTTTGAAAGAAGACTGATAAAAATACAGTTTTGTTTCTCATAACTTTAGCCAATTGGGACAAACCTAGAGAAGAAGGAAAAAGGGAGATACGATCTGTTCCCCTAAAACTTTATATGGATGGTAATATTGAAATATTTCAGATATTGAAGAATTTTGCTTTCGCATACATACATTTTTTGATGTAACAATTTTGTACAGAGGTACAAAAGATAGGCAGTCCAGATGCTATGATCACCAAGTTTTACTTAGTCAGAATTATATAGTTAAGGGAATAAATGGAAATAGAGCCTAGGGTCTGTTCAATCTTAGTACTCCTTCAGCCACATCAAGCTGCCTGTTGTTCAAGACTACAGTATTTCATGAAAATGACAAGCATTAAAAAACAAGTACGGCTAGGCATGGTGGCTCATGCCTGTAATCCTACAGACTTTGGGAGGCTGAGATGGGTGGATCACCTGAGGTCAGGAGTTCGAGACCAGCCTGGCCAACATGGCGAAACCCCATCTCTACTAAAAATACAAAAATTAGCCAGGTGTGATGGTGGGTGCCTGTAATCCCAGCTACTTGGGAGGCTGAGGCAGGGAGCATTGCTTGAACCTGGGAGGTGGAGGTTGCAGTGAGCCAAGATCATGCCACTGCACTTCAGCCTGGGCAACAGAGCTAGACTCTGTCTCCAAAAAAAAAAAAAATAATAAGTGAATGCTCCTTCAATATTTGTTTCATAGATCTGTGAAACCCTTTATCAAATCATAGGTATTAGTCTTTGAATCCAGCTCGCAGCACTTTCTAACGATGCCCAGAGTGTTCTTAGAATTGAAACCATCATGTTTGAACTAGAAGGGGGATGATAGAAGTTGATAAAAAAATTATTCAGCTCTCTTTATCCTCTCAAAATTTGTGGCCTCTAGATGAAAAGGAGAAAATAGGGTTTCAGATGCATTCTAGAAATGCTTGATGCCTCAGCTGAAAAGTACCGTTTGCCACTTCCTACAAGATAGTATTTGTTTTGTATTAACCGTATAATATTTTTAAAAGTTAAAAAAACTGTTTTCTCCGTAGGAAATGTATTCATCACTGTATAAAATTCAAAAAGTACAAAAGAGAATTCTGTGAAAAGTATTATTCTAAGTCCTATTCCCTAGCTACTTGGCTCCCGTCTGGGAGGCAGCCAGTGAGTCGTATGTTTCTTTTGTACCTTTGAAAGAGATTGTATGTGTACACAAGTGATCACTTTATATATACATTTCTTCTGTCCCTTTTTTTTTTTTTGGCAGTGGTAGCATGCCTTAACATACTCCTTTGCATCTTATTTTTTTTTTTTCTCACCACTTAACAATATATGCTCATGCACTGCATAACAATGTTGCAGTCAACAGTAGACCGCATATACAAAGGTTGTCCCATAAAATTTTAACGGAGAGGCCAGGCATGGTGGCTAACCCCTGTCATCCCAGCACTTTGTGAGGCTGAGGCAGGCAGATCACTTGAGGTCAGGAGTTCGAGACCAGCCTGACCAACATGGTGAAACCCTGTCTCTACTAAAAATACAAAAAAAAAAAAAAAAAAAAAAATTAGTTGGATGTGGTGGCAGGCTTCAGTAATCCCAGCTCCTTGGGAAGCTGAGGCACAAGTATCACTGGAACCCAGGAGGCAGAGGTTGCTGTGAGCCGAGATCCCACCACTGCACTCCAGCCTGGGTGACAGAACAAAACTGTTGTCTCAAAAAAAAAAAAATTTTTTTTTAATAGAGGTGAAATTAAGGAGGCTTAAAGATGGGTGACTAGAGGACCCCAATATTCACTTTCTCCAAAGGTGGACCAAAACAACCAGTAGATAATCACATTTTGAATACAGCATCTAAGAGAGAACACTGAAATTTAACACAGAAAGGATGAGGAATCTCTGAAGCACAGGAGGAGAGGGAATTGAACATCTGGCCTGGCTGGGATTGGCTTGGAGCCAGGAGAAAGTCCCCAGTGTGGAGAAAAGGCAAGAGATAGATCCCCAGTGATCTGTGTTCCCATCATGGACTCCTGTAATCTGGCCTTAGGAGAGCTTCTTGGCCCTCATGGGCCCTGATACTAGAATAGGAGAATAGGGAGCTGCCTGGAGTCTGTGCAACAGCATTATTCCAGAGAGGGAGTTCATGCTGCCGCTCTCACCACTCCCTTCCCCCGAGACCCAGTGAGCTGCAACAGGGTGCCATTTTGAGAATCAAGCCCCCGACTAGACCATATCTTGCTCTGGGGCCCAATTGCCCTTGAATCTCCATATCCCTAGTGCCCTGATGACATGTTCCTGTGTCCATCCAGAGGGCTGCAGCATCACAACGCCAGCTGGACCCAGCAGTGCAGAGCATAATAATTCTCCAGAAAGAGTCTAATGAAAAAAAAAAATCTATAAAATTCCTGAGAAACAGTTCGAAATAATATTAAAGAAGCTCAGTGAAATACAAGGGTACACAATATAAAGAAATCAGAAAAATAATTCATGATCTGAATGAGAAATTTAACAGATAACATAAACAAGAAACAAATTGTATAACTGAAGAATTCAACGAATGAAATAAAAGCTGTAATTGAGGCTGGTCATGGTGGCCCATTCCTGTAATCAGTCCCAGCATTTTGGGAGACCAAGGTGGGAGGATCCCTTGAGCCCAGGAGTTTGAGACCAGCCTGGGCAACAGTGAGTCCCCTGTCTCTGGAACCGTGATCATGCCACCGCACTCCAGTCTGGGCAACAGAGTGAGAACCTGTCTCAAAAAAAAAAAAAAAAAAAAAGCTGCAACGGAGTACTTTAACTATAGACTAGATCAAGCAGAAGAAAGGACGTCTAGATTTGAAGACAGGTCTTTTGAAATAATTGTCATACAAAAAAATAAGAAGAAAGCATATGTGACATATGGGAGGGACACCATAATGTGACCAAATATTTGATTGTTGGGTATTCCAGAAGAAGAGAGGGGCAAAGGCATAGAAAATCTATTTAATGAATAATTCATTAAATTATTACTGAAATAATAACTGAAAACTTCTTAAATTGTACAAAAGATATAGACATACAGATTTAGGAAACGAAAAGATTTCAAAATAGATTCAGTCCAAAAGGTGTTCTCCCAAGGCACATTATAGTCAAACTGTCACAAAGACAGCGAATTCTAAAAATAGCAGGAGAGAAGCAGTGAATCACATATAAGGTAATCCCCATCAGACTAACAGCAGAAACCTTATAGGCCAGGAGAGAATGGGATGATATATTCAAAATACTGAAAGAATGAAACTACTGGCCAAGAATGTTACACCTAACAAGCTGTCTTTTTAGAATGAAAGATAAATTCTTTCCCAGATAAGAAAAAATCAAGGGAATTTATCAACACTAGATGGCCCTACAAGAAATGCTTAAGGGAGTTCTCCATCTGAAAGTGAAAGGACAGTATGTACTGCCATGAAAACCTGCAAATACGTAAAACTTACTAGAAGAGCAGACATACAAATGAGAAAGAGAAAGGACCCAAATATTACTACAGAAAATTACCAAACTGCAGTGATAACCAACGAGAGAGGAAGAAAGGAACAAGGATACACAAAACAACCAGAAAGTTAACAAAATACAGAATGAGTATTCAGCTATCAATAATAATCTTGAATCAGATTAAATTACACACTTAAAATATATAGATTAGGTGATTTTTTTAAAAGACCCAACTGTATGCTGCCTACAGGAAACTTACCTCACCTATAAAGACATACGGACTGAAAGTGAAGGGATGGAACAAGGTATTTTATGCAAATGGAAACCGAAAGCGATTAGGAGTACTATACTTCTATCAGATAAAGTGGACATTAAGTCAAAAACTGCAAAAAGATATAACATGAGTCATTACATAATGATAATGGGATCAGTACAGCAAGAGGATATAACAATTGTAAATATATATGCACCCAATACAGAAGCACCCAGATACATAAAGCAAATATTATTAGATCTAAAGGGAGAGAACAACTCCACTATGGTAATAGTTGGGGACTTCAACACTTCACTCTCAGAATTGGGCAGGTCAGCGGTGCAGAAAATCAGCAAAAACTTTGGATTTAAACCACATTTTACACCAAATAGACCTGACTGGTATTTACAGAACATTTTATCCTGCAGCCAGAGAATACACATTCTTTTCATCAGCACATGGATAATTCTCTAGGGTAGACCATGCTTGTTGGTAGACCAACAATTCTCAACAAATTTTTTAAAACCAAAATCATATCATGTATTTTCTTAGACCAAAATGGAATGAAACTAGATATCCACAAGAAGAGAAACTTTGGAAACCATATAAATACAAGGAAATTAAACAGCATGCTCCCTAACAGTCACTGGGTCAATGAAGATACTAAGAATGAAATAAAAAAAAATTCTTGAAATAAATGGGATATAGCAAAAGCAGAGCTAAGAGGGAAGTTTACAGCCAATAAGTGCCTCCATTAAAAATGTAGAAAGATACCACATAAACTACCTAATGCTGCACCTCAAGGAATTAGAAAAGTAAAAACAAACCAAATCCTCAAATTAGTAGAAAGAAAGAAATAATAAAGGCAGGAGTAGAAATAAACAAAATAGAAACTGAAAAAATACAAAAAATCAACAAAATGAAAAGTTAGTTTTTTAAAAGGACAAAATTGATAAACAGCTAGCAAGACTAACCAAGAGAAAAGACAGAAGACCCAAATAAATTAGAAATGAAAAAGGAGACATCACAGCTAATACCATAGAAGTACAAAGGATCATCAGCAACTATTATGAACAACCGTATGCTAACAAATTGGAAAACTAGAGGAAATGGATACATTACTGGACACGTACAACCTACCAAAATTGAACCAGGAAGAAATAGAATACCTGAACACCCAATGATGAGTAACACAATTGAATCAGAAATAAAAAGTTTCCAAAAAGCAAAGCCTAGGACTAGATGGTTTTCCTCTCAATTCTACCTGCTGAATTTTACCAAACTTAAGAAGAAGAACAAACACCAGTTCTCCTCAAACTATTCCAAAAAATTAAAGAGGAGGGAGTTCTTCCTAACTCACTCTACAAGGCCAGCATTATCCCAATACCAAATCCAGGTAAGAATACAACAACAACAAAAAGAAAACTACAGGCCGATAGTCATGATGAACATCCGTGCAAAAATCCTCAACAAAATACTAACAATCCAGCAACAATAAAAATGATAATACACCATAATTAATTGGGATTTATCCTAAGGATGCATATTCAAATATGTTCATGTTCAACGTATGCAAATCAATAAATGATACATTGCATCAACAGAATGAAGGACAAATATCTTGATAATCTCAATAGATGCAGAAAAAGCATTTGATAAAATTCAACGTCTTTTCATGATAAAACCTCTCAACAAATTAGGCATAAAAGGAACATACTTTATTAATAAGGGCTATACATGACAAACCCACAGCTAACATTATACTAAGTGGGGGAAAAGCTGAAAGCCTTTTCTCTAAGAATTGGAATAAGACAAGGTTGCCCACTCTCACATCTCTTATTCAGCGTAGTACTGGAAATCCCAACCAGAGTATTCAGGCAAGAGAAAGAAAAGGCATCCAGATTGGAAAAGAGTAAGTCAAATTGTCCCTCTTTGCAGACAACGTGATCTCATATATAGAAAAACATGAAGACTCTACAAAAAAACTCTTAGAACTGATAACACAAATTCAATAAAGTTGCAGGATACAAAATCAACATACAAAAATCAGTAGTGTTTCCATACACCAATAACAAAAGAATGGAAAAAGAAATGAAGCAATCCCACTTACAAAGCTACCAAGACAATCACACAAAACCTAGTTATAAATTTAACCAAGGAGGTAGAAGACCTCTATAAGGAAAACTAAAACAGTGATTAAAAAAAAAAATGGAGGACACAAATAAATGGGAAGACATCCCCTGTTCATGGATTGGAAGCATTACTGTTGTTGAAATGACTGTATTACCCAAAGCAATCTACAGATTAAATGTAATCCCCATAAAAATACCATTGACATTCTTTACAGAAATAGAAAAAACAATCCTAAAATTTGTACGGAACCACAAAAGACCCTGAATAGCCAAAGCAATCGTGATCAAAAAGAACAAAGCTGGAGGCATCACACTACTTGACTTGAAAATATATTACAAAGCTGTAGTAACTAATTCAGCAAGTTGGTATAAAAACACACAGACCGCTGGGACAGAATAGATAACTCAGAAGTAAATCCTTGTATTTACAGCCAGCTGAGTTTCAGTAAAGGTGCCAAGAGCATACACTGATGAAAGGACAATCTCTTTAATAAATGTTGCTGGGAAAACTGGATGTCCATAAGCAGAAGAATGAAACTAGACCTCTATTTCTCACTTAATGCAAAAATCAGCTCAAAATGGATTAAAGACTTAAATGTAAGGTCTGAAACTATAAAACTACTTGAAGAAAACATAAGACAAGAAACTGCAAGAAAACAAGAAAGCTTAAGGACATTGATACAGGCAAAGATTTTATGGTTAAGACCTCGAAAGCATGGACAACAAAAACAAAAAATAGACCAACAGGAATATATTAAACTAAGGAGCTTGTGCACAACAAAGAAAACAACATAACGAAGAGACAACCGGTAGAGTGGGAGAAAATATTTGCCAACTATTCATCCAACAAGGGACTAATATCTAGAATGTACTAGGAACTCAAACAACTCAAAGACAAGAAAACCAAATAATCCTATTAACAAGTTGGCAAAGGATCTGAATAGACATTTCTCAAAAGAATACATACAGATGGCCAACAGGTATATAAAAAAAATGCTCAGCCAGGTGCAGTGGCTCACATCTGTAATCCCAGCGCTTTGGGAGGCTGAGGCGAGCAGATCACCTGTGGTCAGGAGTTCGAGACCAGCCTACCCAACATGGTGAAACCCCATCTCTACTAAAAATACACAAAATTAGCTGGGCGTGGTGATGGGTGCCTGTAATCCCGGCTGCTTGGAAGGCTGAGGCTGGAGAATCACTTGAACCTGGGAGGCGGAGGTTGCAGTGAGCCAAGATCATGCCACTGCACTCCAGCCAGGCCAACAAGAGCGAAACTCCATCTCAAAAAAAAGAAAAAAAAGCAACAACGACAAAAACAACTCAGCATCACTAATCATCAGGGAAATGCAAATCAAAACCATAATGAGATATCATTCTACCTTATTAGAATGGCTGCTGTCAAAAAGACAAAAAATAAGTGCTGGTGAGGATAGGGAGAAAAGGGAACTCTTGTAATTGTTGTGAGAATATAAATTAGTATAGCCATTATGGAGAACAGTATGGAGGTTTCTCAAAAACTAAAAGTAGAATTACCATATGTTCCAGCAGTTCCACTACTAGGTGCTTATGTAAAGGAAGGGGAATCAGCATATCAAAGGGATACTTCTATCACCATATTTATTGCAGCACCGTTCGCAATAGCTAAGATATGGAATCAACGCAAGTGTCTATGAGTGGTTAAATGGTTAAAGAAAATTTTATATATATGTATGTATATATACACACCATGGAATACCACTCAGCTATCAAAAAAGAATGAAACTCTATCATTTGTAGCAACACGGATGGAACTGAAAGCCATTATTTTAAATGAAATAAGCCAGCCACAGAATGACAAATATCACATATTCTCACTTACTATGTGAGAGTAAAAACAGTTGACTCATGGAGGTAGAGAATAGAATGATAGTTACCAAAGTCTGAGATGGGCGAGGGGTGGGGTGGATGAAGAGAGGTTGGTTAATGGGTACAAACATACAGTGAGAAGGAATAAGTTCTAATGCTCATTGCTTAGTAGGGTAACTATAGTCAACAGCAATATATTGCAAATATCAAAATACTTAGATGATTTCAAGTGTTACCAACACAAATGATAAATGTTTGAGGTGATGGATATCCTAAATACCCTGATTTGATCATTACGCATTGTATGCAGGTATCAATATTACATGTATCTCATAAATATGTACAATTATGAATATATTAAAAATTAAAAATTATTACAGTGGCGCTGAACAGTTTCTACACCTAGTGATGTCATAGACATTGTAATGTACATAGTGTGCACTACTCAGCATGTTTGTGGTGGTATTGGTGTAAACAAACCTGTGCTGCCAGTCTTACAAGAGCTTAGCACATACTATTATATATACTACATAATACTTGATTATAAGCAACTGCCCGTTACTGGTTTATGTATTACAGTTGTTATCATTATTTTAGAGTGTACTCCTTCTTATTAAAAAGAGTTTACAATAAAACAGTCCCAGGCAGGTCCTTCAGGAAGTATTCCAGAAGAAGGCATTGTTACCATAGGAGATGACAGCTCCCTCTGTGTTTTCACCCCACTTTCCAGTGGGGAAAGATGGGGGCAGTGGAAGACAGTGATGTTGATGATCCTGACCCTGTGTAGGCTTACGCTAATGTTCAATGTTTGTTTTTTAATGCTTAACAAAAATGGTACAAAAAAAATTTTTTTTTTCTGAGATAAAAGTTTATAGAATAAGGATATAAAGTTAAGTAGGCCGGACGTGGTGGTTCACACCTGTAGTCGCAGCACTTTGGGAGGCCAAGGCAGGTGGATCACTGGAGCCTAGGAGTTTGCAACCAGCTTGGGCAACATGACAAAACCCCGTCTCTACAAAAATACAAAAATTAGCCAGACGTGGTGGCGCACGCCTATAGTCCCAGCTACTTGGGAGGCTGAGGTGGGAGGATCACTTGAGCTTGGGAGGTTGAGGCTACAATGAGCCAACATCATGCCACTGCACTCCAGCCTGGGCAACAGAGTGTGACCCTGTCTTAAAAAAATAAGTAAATATTTTTGTACAGCTGTACTGTACAGTGTGTGTGTTTTGAGTAGTGTTATTACAAGAGAATTTTAAAAGTAAAAGTAATGAAAATGCTTATAATGTAAAAAGTTACATTGTGGTAAGGTTAACATTATTGAAGATAGAAATTTTTTTTACAAATTTAGTGTAGCCCAGGTGTTCATTGTTTATAAAGTTTATATTAGTGTATAGTAATGTGTTAGGCTTTTGTGTTCACTCACCACTCATTCACTGGACTTTCTTGGGGCAAATTCTAGTTCTACAAGCTCCATTTGTGTTAAGTGCCCCATACAGGTATACCAATTAAAAAAATCTTGTATATTGTATTTTTACTGTTCCTTTTCTATGTTTAGATACTCAAAATCTTACCATTGTGTTACAGTTGCCTACAATATTCAGTGCAGCGACACATTGTACAGGTTTGTAGCTAGGAGCTGTAGCCTATACCATATAGCCTAGGTGTGTAGTAAACTATACAGTCTAGGTATGTGTAAGTGTACTTTATGATGTTGCACAATGATGAAATTGTCTAATGACATATTTCTCAGCATGAATCCCCATCATTAAGTGACACATGACTGTATCTTAAAGGATGTTTCATATCAGTGCATTAGGCTTAGTAATATTTCATTGTATGGTGTGTCATAATTTATACATTTTTATATGTAGCCCCTTGTTAATGGATATTTGTTTCTAATTTTTTTGTGATGACAAATAATGCTGCATTAATAACTTCATTTGTATATCATTTCACTTATAAGTCCCTAGGAGTAGAATTATTGGCTCCAAGAGTGTTATGGCATTGCAATTTTGATATTCCTGTATTTTTTTCCATAGAGAGTCATCAGCAGTATGTGAGAGTCGCTGCTTCCCTATACCCTTTGCAATACACTGTAAACTTTTTGATTTTTGGCAGTCTGACAAGTGAAAAATCGTTACCCACTTTTGACTACATGGTTTCACTCACAAGGGAGTTTGCTCTTCCAGCCTAATGACCAAAGACAACATCTAATTTGTATTTGTACTGTTAGGCTGTGTTAACCCTGATTTTCCAAAAAAAAATGTACAGTTCTTAGAGGTAATCATATATATATATTTTTAAACTGTTACTCTGTTGCTTTATAAATATCTAGGTCTTTCTGCTGGGTCTGATTTGAAAGAGGTGACCTGATAGATTTCTGTTAACCTTACCACAGTGTGACTTTTTACATACTGTATTTTACAAACCTGATACAGTATCAGGTTTGATCCTGATAGGTTTATCAGTCTTTTAAAGTGCCCATTATGTGTACTTATATTTGAAAACCTGTATAATTTTGAATACATATTATATGCTAGGTATTATATTTAGGTCACAGCAACCCTTTAAAGAAGATTGTCTATGTTATAGATGCAACGAAGGCTCATAGAGGTCAAGCAGTTTGCCTGTAGCGTATTAGAATGTAGATGCTGGTAGAGTCTTCAAAAGAGAAAAATACACATTCGGAGTTGAGATAAACTGAAATTGTTAAACTTGTGCAATAATTAAAAGTATTAACTGAGTTTTGTTTTGTTTTGTTTTTGAGATAGAGTCTTACTCTGTTGTCCAGGTTGGAGTGCAGTGGTGCGATTTCCGCTCACTGCAGCCTACAAGAATCATTGCTCACTGCAGGTACAAGAATCAAGCGATTCTTGTACCTCACTCTTCAGAGTAGCTGGGACTACAGGTATGCTAATTAGCCAGCCTAATTTTTGTATTTTTAGTAGAGATGGGGTTTCTCCATGTTGGCAGGCTGGTCTTGAACTCCTGGCTTCAAACAATCTGCCCGCCTTGGCCTCCCAAAGTGCTGAGATTACAGGGGTGTGCCACTGTGCCTGGCCTAAAGTACTCCCTGAGTTTTTACAACACAAATTCTCATTAGTTTAGGACTTGAATAAGAGTATTAAGAGCACAGATTGCAGTCTCACCATTCACTTGTTATTTGATCTTTAAATTACTTAATTCTCCATGGGCTTCAGTTTCCTTTTCTATAAAAGAGGGATAGTATTATAATAGTACCTAAATTACAAAATTTATAAAGCAACCATACCTTTTTAAAGATTGTGATTAGCGTGATCATGTCATTCTGATTTTTTTGTGATGACCAATAGTACTGCATTAATAACTTCATTTGTATATCATTTCACTTACAGGTCCCTAGGAGTGGACTCCCCAATGCAGTGGTTTTTTAGCCTGTTTCAAAAATAAAGAGCAAGAAATAGTGCTGACTTCCCTCTCTTTTCTCCAGTAAAACAAAACAAAACAAACTATCAGTTTGTTAACTCACAGAATATTGCCTTGGTATTTTAAGACCATTTGAAATTTTCATGAACACATAAATTTTAATATGACATAGAAGTAGATATCTAGGTAACATAAAACCATTTGTCACATTTTATAATCTATTTAAATTAGGATGGATATTTTTTGATCATATGCCTTTGGGAAAGGCAAAGTATTTTAACAATATTCCTATTCCCCCTTATTTGGCCCCATGTTTTAGTGTTTGAAAGTAACAGTGTATCTCTCTTTCCTCAATAAAAGAACAGTAACAAGGACAACAGACTTCTTCATAAAAAATAACAACAAGAAGAAGCAGAGTACCCCCCTCCCCATTGTTAAAGTTGTTAAAATAAGTCTTTATTTTATATCTTGAAAGCTCAAGATCAAGTTACAGAGCTGTTTTTTCCCCATTCAAAGTAGCCTGGTTGATATTAGGAATGAAAAGAATGACTGTAATATAATTAAGCACCGTGTTGTCTAGCACTGCTTCTCAAGTTTTCATTTGGGGATTTTGTTAAAATGAAGTTTCAGATACTTGATGAGGTCTGAGATTTTGCATTTTTAAAAAGCTCCCCAGTATTCTACTGCTGCACAAAACACACTTTGAGTAGCACGTTTCTGTAGGACTAACCTATCTTTTACTCTTGACTAATTATCTTAAATCATATGCTTATTTTCAGACATTCATTCAGCAGATTTCTGCTGAATGTCTATGTCCCGGGCACTATGCTAGGTACTGGGGTTACTAGGGATGCTGGGTAGATAGTCTGTTCTCAGGCAAGTGGGGAAGCCAAAGAAATAACAACAAAGTATATGTAGGTGGTGATGGGAAAGTCCAGGGAGCTGATAATCTTAAGCAAAAAAACTACTTTTTGACAGATTTATGAAGACAGTGAACCTAGTTTGTTTGATATTGTGGTATCTAGGTTCCCAATAGGCGTAGAATGGAGGATATTCATTGGATATCAGTCTAGAATGGTTGTTGGCAAACTCTTTCTGTAAATAAAAGGCAGGATAGTAAATATTTTAGGCTTTGCAGGCCATACAGTCTCTGCTAATTGCTCAAGTCTGTGAACCAGGTAACATGTAAATGATTGTGTGTTCCAGTAAGACTTTATTTACAAAACCAGGTGGTAGACTGGATTTGGCTTGCAGGCTATAGTTCTAAAATGGCAGCGTATCACTCTTCACTTACAAGATATGAAAATAGTTTAAAGGAATGATTTATTTAAAAAAGGAGGTAATTACATTGATAATATCACTGCATCACTGATTCATTTGCATTTGAATATGCTATCTTGGAACATTAGTTGTTTATATACCTAGGGATACCCCGAGAATATATTATACATGTGATTGTCATTTGTCTTGTATATCACTGGGGGAAAAAAAGGGTTAGGTTCTATTGCTTGGAACTTTAGTTAGAACTCCTAAAGAGCTGCACAAATGCCCAGTTTTCCCTTCTATTATTTGGGGGAAAGAAGCCATGATATATAGAAGGAGTTACAGAATTTCAGTATAGGTATGCAATGAAGCATTTCTGTAAATTGCTTTTTCTGAACAATATTGAAAACTATGTAATCCCCAGACCAGAAGAGGACATCCCTGGTTACTGTGTTACCATCATTTAGAGTAATGAATAGAATTTAGGATCTGGAGTTTACCTTTTGGTTTCATCACTTAACTAGTGAATTTGGCAGAGTGTTTAACCTCTTTGCCCTCAGTTTCTTCATGAGATAATGATCCTGCAACATACTTTTGAAAATCATAAAAAAACACACAATATTTGATGGCAGCTAGTATAGTGCTAGAAAATAGTGAGCCCTCTATAGATGTTACTTTCTTCTCTTCTGACCTGCTTGCAGAGCAATTTACTAATGTACTGAAGGAAATAGGAAAAAAATGTTCCTGGCATATAAGAATCTTAAAATTTTCTTGGAGTTGTATATAAAAATAAAGAGGGACACTTTGAAAATAAGATGCAAACCAATGTAAGACCTCTCAATAGAGGTATCTCAAACAGGTAAAAGTATCATTTAGTTGTAGGACTAAAAGTCTTAGGACTTCTTTAAATTCAAACCCTTATGTTTTACAGATGAGATCAAATGACTTTCCCTAAATGCTGATATGTTGTCTTTTTGTGTGGAGAATATTCTCTAACATTCATTGATAACCAGATGCTATTGCCCCTTGGTTAGGAATTTAAGTTAAATTTATCCGTTTCTGTTTAAGCACCGAGTAACTTGTTCCACGTGGGTTTTTTTTTTTTTTTTTTAAATTTGAGACATGATCTCTCTCTGTCGCCAGGCTGGAGTGCAGTGGTGCGATCTTGGCTCACTGTAGCCTCCGCCTCCCCAGTTCAAGTGATTCTCCTGCCTCAGCCTCTCAAGTAGCTGGGATTATAGGAGTGGCCACCACGCCCAGCTAATTTTGTAATTTTAGTAGAGATAGGGTTTCATCGTGTTGGCCAGGCTGGTCTCGAATTCCTGACCTCAGGTGATCCGTCCACCTCGGCCTCCCAAAGTGTTGGGATTACAGGCATGAGCCACCTTGCCCAGCCTGTTCTACGTGTTTTTAGTACTTAGGAAGTGTTGACACATACAATTTTCTGGCCTTAACAGAGATGGTTGGTAGCTATTCATAGGCCTGACTGTAAATTAAATAATTTTTATTGGCTTATTTACTTTTTTGAGACACTTTTGCTCTTGTTGCCCAGACTGGAGTGCAGTGGCACAATCTCGGCTTACTGCAACCTGCACCTCCTGGATTCAAGCGATTCTCCTACTTCAGCCTCCCAAGTAGCTGGAATTACAGGCTTGTGCCACCACGCCTGGCTAATTTTTGTATTTTTAGTAGGGACTGGATTTCACCATATTGGCCAGGCTGGTTTTGAACTCTTGACCCCAGGTGATCCTCCTGCTTCAGCCTCCCAAAGTGCAAAGATTACAAGCCTGAGCCACTGCGCCTGGCCTAATAATTTTTCTCTCTTTAATATTGCCACTAGGAACAATTTTCCATGACATTTTTGTAGCTCTATGGTAAACCAACTTGGAATTTCTTTACAGAGCTTAGGATTTACAATACTGTTAGTCTCTTTGTGTTGTATTAGTAGAAAGGAAGGGTAACGTTAAATACTGACAAGCAAAAAATACAAAGTAATTGCTGTTGGGCAGCTTTAGTCATGCCTCTTTTATCTGTCTCCTTTTGCCTTGGTTCAGGCCCTCGTCTTTTCTTTCTTGGGTTATTGTAGTTGTCTTTCAGATGGTTTCCCTTTAGTCGTTCAGTAAATAAGTGGTGACACATGATAGGTACTTCTAAGTGTGGAGAATTCAGCAGTAAACCAGATGGATCAACCTCCCTGCCCTTGTGGAGCTTATTATTTAGCAGACTTTAGCTCTATACTTTGAGAGCTTCCCTCTCTACTTTTGTCTGAGTGCTCTCTCTAAAATATGTCCATCCAGTGTTCAGAATCCTCAAGTGCAAGTGGAGTAGGTTTCTGTTGTCTTTTGGATAAGGCTTGGGCTCCTTAGCCTTTATTGCAACTTTGTCTCTTGCCATGCTCTTCTTAACCCTCTGCCTTCCAGCACACTGTAGTCCCTTGCTGGCACCACACTGTCTTAACATTTTTATACATACATTTCTGTCTGCAAATTCATTCCTTTAGATCCCCCCACCCCAACAAACAATATTCATCTTTTAAGCCTCTTTGACTTACCCACTACCACCTCTCTGCTTTGGTACCATGACTCCCTTCTTTTATAAACAAATATATTCTCATAGTACATTAGGCATACTGATACTATGACGTTTTTCTCCCTGTATTATGATAGTCTGTTTATTTATCTGCCTGTCCTACAAGAATTAAAGGCAAAGGCTGCTTTTTTGTTTATTTTTCACAGTCTCTCAAGGGGCCTGGCTCATAGTGGTTTGAAATATTAATTGAACAAATGAATCAATGGGCCAGACTTCTACTATCTCAATGCTGTCAACCTGACAGCATGCTGGGGGTTCATTCAGTAACCCTTTAAGTTAGTGGAGTGCTTATTACTATGTGCCGGTGATAGAGACACATAGATAATCTGTCCTCAGATGAGTCCACAGTAAGGCTGACAGCTTCCTTATTTTCACAGCCTACTATCTTTTAAATTTTACATATATTTATTAGAAAACTAATAAGTAGTCTCTATCAAGTATCTAAACAAGTGTTGAGAGTATCTTTTTATTGAAGTAGTGGCTTAAACTATTGAAGAGATATTGATACAAACTTGGGGAAAATAAAAGTGTATGTAGTGCTGATTTTTTTTGCATCCCTCAGAGATCCAGAGTTATTTGGATAGTTCAGTAATATATCAAATATATTTTGAAAAGCTGTGTTTGTTAAGTTGTTTTTAGTATCTTTAAAAATGTGAAGGCTTATAAAATTATATTTTTCTAATTAAGAGCAAGTTTGGACCTATAAGTGCTACCCTTGGAGAAAAATTTCTTCCATCTCCCTCCCCTCTTCATAGTAAATCCATCTACTTGTGTATCTCTGAATTTCACCTGTGTCCCCCCTTTTTAAAGAGTAGATTAGTTGTTTTCACATTACCTCTTTGACCTTTATTTTATGGATATTACAGTTTGCCTTTTGTATTTACAACCATTAATCTCTCAACCTGTTGTTTTATGTTTATGGAGATGTTAAGTGTTTTTTGTACTTCATGATGGTTTTTCAATTCAAGGATATACAAATATCCTTGGGTATACCGAAGATAAATGCATTATTTTGGAAACAACTGTTAGAATATACATTGTGTGCAAATTTGTTGGAAAGGTTTAATCATTGAAATGAACTTTGCTATTAATTTTTATATTGCCTGCATTTAATGGTAATTTTAAAACAGAAGAGAGTTGTGTTTCTCAAATTGCTTCCTTGGTACCCAGTTCCTGAATATGTGTTCAGAGAACAGCGAATTCCAAGGCAGAATAAGCATAGCAAATGGTGCATATTCATATTTCACATAAACATAGCGAAGGAATTGTGGAATTCCCACCTCTACACCTGTTTAACTTTGCTAACTTAGCTTATTTTATAAGGGAGGACAACTTCCCTTCCCTCATCTGTTGCCTCCCTTAAGACCTGTTTGGGAAACACTGCTGTTACATGTGATTTCTGGGGCTCTAATGTCCTGGTACCTTGCCTTTTGGTTATTTAATGGGAGTTAGAGTCTTTGCCTCATCTGCATTTGCAGTAAAATGTCTGTGGGAGTTACTTCAAGGGGAAAAATGAGCTAGTCTGTTGCAATTGGAAAAGTCTATGTCTAGAGTGTGTCTATATGCATGAACAAACTTTGCTATTTTTAAATTCCTGTGTGAACATCAGATTTTTTGGCTGTTTTGGTGTATTGGAGTAGGAATAGATAAATTGATATTCAGCTCAGTTCATAGCATTGCATGGGACAAAAAGATGGTTAATACAAAATTATGATGAAATCAAAATGGCTTTTTGAAAACCTAAATTTTCAAGTGAAAAATATCCTTCAATATACATATTTAACTCACCTTTTATTACCTATTCCTCTGCTGAAAGGATAGAATAGTACATATGCCAGGAGTTGAAATTTATCTATATATTGAAATTTGTGTGTACAACTGTATAGGAGGTTGTGGTTTGGCAGCGAAAGCTTTCTAGATCACTAATTTGTAAGTGCTTTGAAGGTAAAGTGTTCAATGTCTCTTACATCTTTATATTGCCCACAGGCAAATGCTGTTTTATGAGTGGCAGTAATTTGTGTTCTGAACTTAAAGCAAGAAATATTTTGTATAGGATCTGCTTTTAAGTGCTTTTGTGGTATCTGAAAAGTTGTTTGCATAGTTACCTCCTCATATGTGTGCCCTCCTGGCTTCCCAGTTCTGCTTTCCCCCAGCTTATCCATGTCAAAGGGATCTGGCTGTAGATTGCAACTCTGCTTACTGTATAGCAGAGGGCTGCCAGCTTGGTAGTCCGGATTCTTTTTAGCACAGAAGGGACATGAGACCATAGCCCTGACCGCATTGAACATATTATTTGTGAGCTTTGAGAAGTTTTTGTGGATAATATTGG
>NW_012107186.1:449026-450020 GCF_000951045.1 Mandrillus leucophaeus
GCGCCTGGCCTAATAATTTTTCTCTCTTTAATATTGCCACTAGGAACAATTTTCCATGACATTTTTGTAGCTCTATGGTAAACCAACTTGGAATTTCTTTACAGAGCTTAGGATTTACAATACTGTTAGTCTCTTTGTGTTGTATTAGTAGAAAGGAAGGGTAACGTTAAATACTGACAAGCAAAAAATACAAAGTAATTGCTGTTGGGCAGCTTTAGTCATGCCTCTTTTATCTGTCTCCTTTTGCCTTGGTTCAGGCCCTCGTCTTTTCTTTCTTGGGTTATTGTAGTTGTCTTTCAGATGGTTTCCCTTTAGTCGTTCAGTAAATAAGTGGTGACACATGATAGGTACTTCTAAGTGTGGAGAATTCAGCAGTAAACCAGATGGATCAACCTCCCTGCCCTTGTGGAGCTTATTATTTAGCAGACTTTAGCTCTATACTTTGAGAGCTTCCCTCTCTACTTTTGTCTGAGTGCTCTCTCTAAAATATGTCCATCCAGTGTTCAGAATCCTCAAGTGCAAGTGGAGTAGGTTTCTGTTGTCTTTTGGATAAGGCTTGGGCTCCTTAGCCTTTATTGCAACTTTGTCTCTTGCCATGCTCTTCTTAACCCTCTGCCTTCCAGCACACTGTAGTCCCTTGCTGGCACCACACTGTCTTAACATTTTTATACATACATTTCTGTCTGCAAATTCATTCCTTTAGATCCCCCCACCCCAACAAACAATATTCATCTTTTAAGCCTCTTTGACTTACCCACTACCACCTCTCTGCTTTGGTACCATGACTCCCTTCTTTTATAAACAAATATATTCTCATAGTACATTAGGCATACTGATACTATGACGTTTTTCTCCCTGTATTATGATAGTCTGTTTATTTATCTGCCTGTCCTACAAGAATTAAAGGCAAAGGCTGCTTTTTTGTTTATTTTTCACAGTCTCTCAAGGGGCCTGGCTCATAGTGGTTTGAAATATTAATTGAACAAATGAATCA
>NW_012107186.1:451825-459701 GCF_000951045.1 Mandrillus leucophaeus
TTAAAGCAAGAAATATTTTGTATAGGATCTGCTTTTAAGTGCTTTTGTGGTATCTGAAAAGTTGTTTGCATAGTTACCTCCTCATATGTGTGCCCTCCTGGCTTCCCAGTTCTGCTTTCCCCCAGCTTATCCATGTCAAAGGGATCTGGCTGTAGATTGCAACTCTGCTTACTGTATAGCAGAGGGCTGCCAGCTTGGTAGTCCGGATTCTTTTTAGCACAGAAGGGACATGAGACCATAGCCCTGACCGCATTGAACATATTATTTGTGAGCTTTGAGAAGTTTTTGTGGATAATATTGGCAGGCAACCTCTGACTTTGACGTTATAGCCTACTCTGTTATATTGTTCTGCTCTCTTCTGCCTTACTATCTCCCTTCATGCACTGGTTATCCCATTTGAAATAGTGTTTCTGGAGGCTTAAAGATGAGTAGTTGAACGGTTATGAACAGTGATTTCTCAGCTACTTAGAGAGCTGAACCTATAATTTAACCTGACCTAGCCTAATCCTGACCATGTAACTACATTTAATAACTGCACATACCAAAGTATTTCATTGGATCACATACTGCTCCAGCTTCTACTTCAGTTTCTATCTCCCTTGTGTATGAGGTTGCTTATTCTAGTTGAGTAATATCTCTGAATTTCTTCCATTATTTATTTAAAAAGTGCTAGTATGCTGTCCTCCGGGCCCCATTTAATCTTTTTCTGTTTTCTTATTTTCCTTGCTTTTCTTTAGCCCCCCGATCTGTCCTTGTCTTATTGCTGTAACCCCCTGCCCCTTATTGATCATACAGTGGATTGCAGGTATATTTGTTGACTTAATTATGTATGTGTTTTAAGAAACTGGTTGCCTGAGGCATTTCTGCGTGCATGTTTTAAAAGACAGCGTTGCCTCTTGATCTCACGCCAGAAATGTGGTTCGTTTAGCTGGTATTTTATCTTCAATTGATATTTCTGTGGAGTTTGGCCCTGGATATATAGTATGGGTATAGATGATTGTGAATGGCCTATAATAGCTGTTTACAGATTATGACCCAGAAATTATTTTGCTTTGTATTGTGTATGGAATAGTTTGGTATGAAAATTAACTGTAGCAGAAGCATAGTTAACTTTAATAGCGTATCTGGCATCTTTTTTTCTCACACACCACATCTAGTCCAGTAGCAAATCCTTTTGGCTGTGCCCATTAGAACAGGGGTTAGCTAATTATGGCCCCCACCTCTTTATAGTTCATGAGCTAAAAATGTCTTTTTACATTTCTAAATGGTTGAAAAATATTAAAATAATACTTAAAACACATGCAAATCATATGTAATTCAGATTTCAGTGTCCATAAGTAAAATTGTATTGGAGCACAGCCACATTTGTTTTCATTTCTGTGTTGTCCATGGCTTCTTTCATGCTACCGCGGCAGACTTGAGTAATTGTAACAGAGACCCTGTGACCTCAGAACTGAATATATTTACCGTCTGGTCTTTTACGGACAGTTTGCCAAAGCCTGATCTGGTGTATATCCAGAATCTAGCACTGTTTACTTCCCTCTTGACTAAGTCATTGTTCTTGCCTCCTAATTGAAATCCTTGCTTCTGTTCTTGTCCCTTTAAATCCACACAGTCAGTGGAGTGATCTTTTTAGAAAGTAAACCACTCTCTGTTTAGATAAAATAGGTTAATAAATAAATATCAAGGACAGTTTTGAATGAAAGTTATAGAAGGACCATTAACCTTGGTTAGGATAGGAGCAAGGAACCCCATATCTTGTGTTTAAACGCTGTTGAATACAGAAGTGACTATACATATGTGTCCATGAGCATTTGTAGTTGAAAAATGGCAGAGCCAAGGCTGGATGGGGTGACTCACGCCTGTAGTCCCAGCACTTTCGGAGGCCAAGGTGGGTGGATCACGAGGAGACCATCCTGGCCAACATGGTGAAATCCTGTTTCTACTAAAAATACAAAAATTAGCTGGGCTTTGTGGCACGTGCCTGTAGTCCCAGCTACTTGGGAGGCTGAGGCAGGAGAATCACTTGAACCTGGGAGGCGGAGGTTGCAGTGAGCCGAGATCGCGCCACTGCACTCCAGCCTGGCGACAGAGCAAGACTCCATCTAAAAAAAAAGAAAAAGAAAAATGGCAGAACCACCTCATTCTGTATTTATTTATGTATAAATTTACATGCAGTAATGCATTCTTTTCTGTGTCTAGTTTTACAAGTTTTGATAAATGCATAGGATTGTATAACCATCACCACAATCAAGATATAAGAAAGATCCATTATTCACTCAAAAAAAAACTAGGCTTTTGTAGTCATCACCCTCCCCCAGCCTGGCAAACCACTGAGCTATTATTCTCCCTCTAATACTACATTTTCCAGACTGTTCATATAAATGGAATCATGTATAGTCTTTTAAGTTTGGCTTATTTCATTTGACATAATGCTTTTGCGATTCATTCACGTTGTTGTCAATAGTTTGTTCCTTTTTGTTGCTGAGTATTATTCCATGGTGTGGTAGGTACACCATAGTTTATCTCTTCCCCTATTGAGGGACATTTGGTTTCAGTTTTTGGCAATTATGAATAAGCCTGCTATAAACGTTCATATATAGGTTTTTGTGTGAATATAGTACATTAGTTTCCTGTGGCTGCTGTAACAAATCGCCAAACTGGATAGCTTTGAAACAGCAGAAATTTATTCCCTCACTATCCTGAGGGTCAGAAGTCTGAAATCAGTATTACTGGACTGAACTCAAGGTGTTGGCAGGGGCACATTGTCCCTGCAGGCGTTCTGAGCTTCTGGTGGCTCTTGGCATTTCTTGGCTTGTGGCCAGCAGCAGCATCACTCCCATCTCTGCCTCTTCACATCATGTCTTCTCCTTTGTGTGTGTGTCACCTGTCCCTCTGCTTCTCTAAGGCCACTTGTCACAACATGTATGGCCCGCTTAGATAATCCAGGATAACCAACCCCCCATCCCAAAATTCTTAATGTAATCACACTCGAAAAGACCCTTTTCCCAAATAATTATCCTTTACAGGTTCCAAGGATTAGGATGAGCTGTCTGTGGGGGATTTCAGTCTACTACTCTAGGTTTTCATTTGACTTGGGCAAATACCTAGGAGGTGTATTGCTGGGTTGTATGGTAATGGTATGTTTAACTTTTATAAGAAACTGCTAAGCTGTTTCCATAGTGGCTGTACTGTTTTGCATGCCTGCCAGCTATGTATGAGTATCTCATTTATTCAGACTCCTCACTGGTACTTGATATTGTCATTTTAAAAAGCCATTCTAATAGGTATGTAGTGGTATTTCATTGTGATTTTAATTTGCATTTCCCTAACGATTGGTTGTGTGAAGCATCTTTTCATGTGTTTGATGTACATACCTTCTTTGGTGAAGTGTCTCTTCAAGTAGTTTGCCTATTTTCTTGGCAGGGGGGCAGATTTCGTCTTTGTTATTCTTTTTTTTTTTTTTTCTCTTCTTTTTTCCCCCATACCTCTGTTCTCCCTAAAGTTAGTTTTGGGCTCCAGGGAATTGGGAAGATATTTGTGCTTTTATAATCCTTTATATTCCTCAATATTTCCTTGCCACAAACTTGTTCTGAGTTTGTTTGTTTGTTTTTTGGGACGGAGTTACACTCCTGTTGCCCAGACCGGAGTGCAATGGCACGACCTCAGCTCACCACAACCTCCACCTCCTGGGTTCAAGCGATTCTCCTGCCTCAGCCTTCCAAGTAGCTGGGATTACAGGCATGCACCACCCACACCCAGCTGATTTTTTTTTGTATTTTTAATAGAGACGGGGTTTCTCCATGTTGATCAGGCTAGTCTCGAACTCCTGACCTCAGGTGATCCACCCACCTTAGCCTCCCAAAGTGCTGGGATTACAGGTGTGAGCCACTGTGCCCAGCTTGTTCTGAGTTTCTAAAACTAGGTATATTAGACTTGGTTTCTTTTCTGGCTTTTGATAGATTTTCTCAGAAAAGAAAATATAATCTAAATTAACATGTAGTGGGTATGTTAGGTCTGGGACTGCAAGTGACTGAAGCCCTTGAGTAAAAAGGGCAATCTGTTAGTACATAGGACCAAACTATAAGGAATGATAGGGTTGGAATTGGTTTTGGGGACAACTGATCTGGGAATTAGATTATTGCCTGGATTATCTACTCTTCTCTCTGCTCTCTCTTTGAATTGATTACATTGTTTTCTGTCTCAGATGAGTTTTCTCCAAATGATTGGGATCATGGTTGCTGGTGTTTTAGGATGCGTATCCTTCTATTTCAGTGACCCCAGAGGAAGAAGAGGGACCTTCTTTGCAAATAGGCTTAGGAAACCCTGGGAAAGCAAAGAAGAATCTGGTGTCAAGAATGATTGGGCACATAGTAGAGCACAAACAGTTTATAATGCTGGCTGGGAGTGACTGCTGGGTTAGTGAAGGCGAGGACCATCATATGATTTGTTACACAAGCCGGATCACTTTTGAGATGAAGGAAAGTACTAGGACAACAGATGTAAACTTGGGCTGTCTCACATACCCCAGTGATGGGGAGGTGATAATCAGACTTGTTGCACAGTAGAGTGCTCTGAGGCCGAGGGTTTGGAATTGGGAAGAGACTTGCCTAAGTGTGTGTGGAAGAAAGCCAGGTAGAGCTTTGGGCTTTATTGAATCTTTTTGAGGTAAGCCAAGATTTCTGTAGATCTGCCCTAATTGGTTAAATGTAATTGCTTTATGGATAAAGTTGAAGTTCTAGAATCTGAACCCCATTTCTACTTTCTCATAGGAAACTAGTTCTGTGCTCTGATACAGTGTTTACTCAACAAATACATGGATTGTCTGATCTGCAGTTTTCTGGCCTATTGTCAATAGATGGTATTGACAATACCAGTCACCGAGGCTGGATTGCAGTGGTGCGATCTCGGCTCACTGCAACCTCTGCCTCCTGGGTTCAAGTGATTCTCTTGCCTCAGCCTCCAGAGTAGCTGGGACTACATGCGTGCACAACCACACCCAGCTGATTTTTGTATTTTTAGTAGAGACAGGATTTCACAATGTTTGCCAGGCTGATCTTGAACTCCTGACCTCAGGTGATCCGCCTGCCTCTGCCTTGGCCTCCCAAAGTGCTGGGATTACAGGTGTGAGCCACTACCCCCAACCTGAGCCACTGTGACTGTCCGGTTTTTTTTGTTTTTGTTTTTTCTGGTTGGGTAAATGTGTACTTTTTCTTTAATGAGACCTGTGCTTTTTACAAAGGATTGTGTTTTGTTTTGTTTTGTTTTGTTTTGTTTTTGAGACAGGGTTTTGCCCTGTCGCGAGGCTGTAAGTGCTGTGATCATGGCTCACTGTAGCCTCAGTTTTCTGGACTCAAGTAATCCTTTCACCTCAGCCTTCTGTGTAGCTGGTACCACAGGTGCATGTCACCATGCTCAGCTAATACTTAAATTTTTTGTAGAGACAAGGTCTCCATGTGTTTCCCAGACCGGTCTTGAACTCTTGGGCTCAAGCAATGCTCCCACCTCAGCCTCCCCAAATGCTGAGATTACAGGCATGGGCCACTGCGCCTGGCCTGACAAAGGATGTTAATGTTTAATACGTTCTGGAAAAACAGGAAAAAAAAATTAAAGGTTTTGTGAAGAATGTAAAATGCACACACATGCACACATTAGTCTTCTCAGGGTCACATGCCACCTTTTCCACGAAGATACTTGTTGTGGCCTTTTATGTAGGGTGTTTTTTTTGTTTTTTTTTTTTTTTTAAACTTACATACTAGATTATCTGCACGTAGCACAGTGGTGCTGTATGTGGTTGTTCAGCAAGTATCCAGTTCCTGTGAAGTCTCCTAAGATAACAGCATAAGATAATATTTAACATTTTTATTTTCATATAAACTAATAGCATTGCCTTTTAATATTTTACTTCAGATTACTTTATGGTTCCTGTTGTTCAAGTTCTACAGATCTAGTTACTGTTATCCCCATTTTATGGTCAAGGAAGGAGATCCATTGTAGTTAACTAACTGATTTTCTCTCTTATGTAGCTAGTTACTTATATGCAATGCTCTCACTTATGTATTTTCTGCAACTAATTAAACTAAAACTTGAGAGCATGCTATTAAAGGGTGAATGATGATACATGATTTGAGATACTTGGTAGGAAAGCCAGCCTTGTACAGGGTGCTATGTATGCAGAGTCATTTACTGTAGAGTTTACATTAAAAATTGATTTTCAAGGTAAAAAATTATTCTCTTCATCTTTGATACTGCTTTATTCACCAGCTTTTAAATTACAGTTTTAAAATGTCTTCTATATATAGACTTTCTAGAACTATACCAATACAGTTGCCATTAGGTGCATGTAGCTAAATTTAAATTAATTAATGATAACCACTAGCCACATTTCAGTTACCGCCTAGCTCATATGTGGCTAGTGGTTACAGTATTGGACAACAGAGATATAGAACATTTCATCATCCCAGAAAGTTTTACTAGACGGCACTGTTCTTGAGAATAGTGTTAAAAAAAAAGTCACTTGAGGGGCTAGACACCGTGTCTCATGCCTGTAATCCCAGCACTTTGGAAGGCCACGGCAGAGGCAGGTGGATCACTTGAGGTCAGGAGTTTGAGACCAGCCTGCGCAACATGGTGAAACCCTGTCTCTACTCAAAAAATATATGAAACTTAGCTGGGTGTGGTGATGCACGCCTGTAATCCCAGCTACTTGGGAGGATGAGGCAAGAGAATCACTTGAACCCAGGAGGCAGAGGTTGCAGTGAGCCAAGATTGTGCCACTGCACTCCAGCCTGGGCGACAGAGTGAGACCCTGTATCAAAAAAAGAAAATACTGTTTAAGGACGGGGTTTCATTTTTTAGGCTCTAGGATTTTTGGAGTTGAAAATAGTAGCTTTAGATTATCCTAATGAGGGGAGCTTTGTGACTTACTATCTGTAGATCAAGCCAGTCATGTTCACACTTTGCCTAATCTTTTACTAGTCTCTCTGGCTCTGTATACATCAGCCATACTTGGCTGAGAGTTTTTTGCGGGGGTGGGGGGGTGGGGGGTTAAGTAGTACGGAATTTGCAAATATTTGTTTTATGTAGTTAAAGCCTTGATGCTTAATATCTTTTCCTTATCAATAAAATAAAGGTAATGAGATACCAACTATATAGAATTTGAATTAATTGACAGGGGTTATGAAGTTAACAATCAAAATTTTAATGAACCTTCTAGTCCTAGTCCCAGGAGAAACCTTTGCTGTGTTTTGAAGATATCTCAACTTCATCTCTCCTTCTCTAGACTCCTAAGCCCTTAAAGCTCAGTGTAGTGCCTTATAGAACTCAGTCCACACACTTCTGAAGTAACTGCTCTGGACCAGTCACTGTCTTACATAATTTACTAATTCATGTATGATTACCTTTAACTAGATAATGAGGTCCTTGAAAGTAAGAAACCCTGTTTTATACTATAATTTTAGAAATTAAGAACTAAAAGAGACTTTAGAGATAGTCATGTCAAGTATTTTCATTTTACAAATGAAGAACCCTGGCAGGTTAAGTCAGTTCCCCATATTTGGAGAATTAGAATTAAAGAACTAGCCTTTCATCAGACTATTAGTTGATTATTAAATTAATCTGAAGGAAGTTCTAAGCACTACTCTACGTTGAGGATACTATATTATCTATATAAACTGTGTCATTGTAGAATAAAGTTATTTATAACTCATGATTTCAGCACACGATATTTCCTGTTTGTTTCTTATGACATGTTCTTAGGGGCAAATTGCATGATAGTTTTGGAGATACAGTATTATGAAAAAGGCATTTTTGGTTTTAGATTAGAGTAAGTTGACTGATTTTTTTTTTTTTTTTTTTTAAACTTACATACTAGATT
>NW_012107186.1:460517-462300 GCF_000951045.1 Mandrillus leucophaeus
TTTTGAGATGGAGCCTCTGTCACCCAGGCTGGAGTGCAGTGGCGCGATCTCAACTCACTGCAGCCTCCACCTCCCAGGTTCAAACGATTCTCTGCCTCAGCCTCCCGAGTAGCTGAGATTACAGGCGCCCGCCTCCACGGCCAGCTAATTTTTTTGGTATTTTTAGTAGAGACGGGGTTTCACCATCTTGGCCAGGCTGGTCTTGAACTCCTGACCTTGTGATCCACCTGCCTCAGCCTCCAAAGTGCTGGGATTATAGGCGTGAGCCACCGCACCCGGCAACTGTTTCTTAAAATTCATTTTTATTCCTCCTAGTCCTTGGCAAAGTGGTGTGTGTATTAGGTATTAATAAGGTAATTGTTATTTGACAGTATACTTTTGCTTCTCAAAAACTTTGTTTATTTCTGTGGTAGCATATGCTTGTAGTTGGCCGGGACCAGATCAGGTCAGGCTTTTTTGCAGAATACAAGTTATTTCCCTATAGGGTTAGTATCCCCACCTTCTTCCCCCAAGAACTGAAATCATTTTCAGAAGGAAGTCATTGCTTCTGAATCAAGACTTTAATTATGGGCTTTTCTTCTTTTCAAAGGCAGTTCCTTTTCTGCAGTTGTTCTTTGGATGGATGGATGAATGGATGGATGGATGGATGGATGTGGGGAGAGGGAGGGAGGAGGGGGGAAGAGAGAGAGAGAGAGAGTGTGTGTGTGTGTGTGTATTTGCTTGCAGTATTTGAATATGTGCAGCACATTGGCTTTCTAGACATCCTTTGTATAGTAACAGCATGTGTGGAAGGGCTGGCAGCCTGTAAAACAGTTTTTCTCCTCTTCCCCCTCCTTGCAACCTCACTGCCTCTCTGGATCTGGTGACATTACATAGATAAATGTGCTGGCTAGGAAAACAGCAGAAGGAGTTGAATGTCTGCCAAAAATTTGCAGCATGAAACCAAGCTGGCTGCTTCATCCTGGCTTTCCTGATCTCTTATTGTGTGTGTGCAGTCTGCATTTGTCAGGGCTTTCCTTACTGAGCATTACGTCACTATGTTCTCCACCCTTATCACACTGTCTTTTCTTTTGAGAGCTACTGTCCTCGGGCTTCAAACTCGTTAAACACTTAAGGCTTTATTTATACTGTTATGGATGTAATATTGAAGATGAAATATATTTAAGTCAGATACATTTTAATTTGATGTAATGTTAACTTAGAGTATGCTTTTGTACGTTTCTGAGCAACATTAGGGTAATGTAGAAAATATCTTTTCAAAGGACTTTGAAGACAGAAAAGTACTGATTTTTTTAAAACACGAATATTTATAATGACTTTATAAGAATCAAAATCTGGAAGCAATTCAAATGTTCCTCAAATGAGGAATGGACTGTGGCCTAGTCGTACAATGGAATGTTACTAGCAATGAAAAGGAACAAACTATGACACAGCCATTAACATGAATGAATCTCACATGTAATCTGCTAAGCAAAAGAAGCTAGACTCACAAGGCTACTGACTGTATGATTCCATTTATATGTAGAAATAGTGACTTTTTTTAGAGAGGGAGTTTCACTCTTGTTGCCCAGGCTGGAGTACAGTGGCATGATATTGGCTCATTGCAACCTCTGCCTCCCAGGTTCAAGTGATTCTTCTGCCTCAGCCTCTAAGTAGCTGTGACTACAGGTGCGCGCCACCACACCCGGCTAATATTTTTGTATTTTTAATAGAGATGGGGTTTCACTGTGTTGGCCAGGCTGCTCTCAAACTCCTGACCTCAGGTGATCTGCTCGCCTCGGCC